>NW_025920127.1:2342569-2434104 GCF_902686445.1 Sciurus carolinensis | reverse complement strand
ACCAAATATGGAAAGGCTCTATACTGTATTATTACAAATATGGGACATTCTAAAGAAGGCAAAACTATGCAGACAGTAAAAATATCAATGGTTGCCAGAATTTTGAGAAGGGAGACAGGAGGAAGGGAGATAGGAAGACCCTATGGATTACTAGGCTATGCAATACCTCTTGACACTATCACAATGGGTTTCGTGTCACACATTTGTCAAAATCCCAGAAAGTACCAGAAAAGAGTGCATTAAGTACCATTATTCTTTCATCAATTTTAACAGATATTTTACAGTAATCATAATAATAGGGGAAATGATATATGTGTTGTACATGAGAGAGTGAGAGACATGTATCCAATTCTTAAGGCTTTCTAATATTTCTTGAAATTTAACACTGCTCTAAAAATAGTCTATTCCATAGGGAAAAATATGGTCATAAAGTCACAACAGTCTACTCTTGGATTCAGGACAAGATAATAGAGATTCCTTCCTTCACATTGGGAAGACAAAAAACAAAGTTAGAATATACAGGTTGAGAAAACCCCTCTGAACACCCCAACCCTCACTATAATTGCAAGGTATACCTAGAAAATATGAAGCCCTTAGTGAGACAAAGATAGACAGGAGTACACACATGCACACACACACACACACACACACACACACACACACACATTTACTGCTGTTTCAACAGAAGCAAGGTATGCTCATTTCCTCATGCAAAACCCTATAGATATCATCGTCCTATACACATGGCATCTGAAATGAAGGCAAAGAAAGGAGGAAAGGACGGAGGGAGGAAGGGACAGAAGAGAGGAGAAAGGAATGAAGGAACAGAGGAAGGAGTAGGGAAAGGAAGAAGGAAACATCCCCTTCTTAACAGACAAAACAGAACCATCAGACTTAAAGATCACTTTCAGGGAAAACAATTTTAAGTTGATGACTAATTTATCAAAAACATCTAGTGAAAGATTGGAAAACATCACTAAAAATGATAATTTAAAAGTTCAGCAATAAATGAAAGTTCCAAAAATAATCTAATGGAAATGTTAGAAACAAAATACAGCATTAGAGATGAATTCTTTTTCATAACCTTATCTGTAGATTCAAGTTAAGAAAAAAATGTAAGTGAACTTGAAAACAAAACAAGAAAACTTAACCTGAATGTAAGCACAGAAAGAAAATTAGTACTTAAAAGAAGTCAGAAGTGGTAGACAATACAAAATATGTTTTACCATTGAGAATATCAGAGGAGAGAAGGTACAGAAGCAAAATGGTTGAGGATTTTTAAAAAAAGGAAGAAAAATGAAATCACCAATCTCAGAATTTCAGAGAACCCAAAGGGGAGAAAATTCTCCTAAGGAGAGAAAATTCTTATATGCATATTATTCAAAGAGTAACAAGGCAGAGAGGAAGGGAAATGCTTGAAGAGAGCTGGAGAAAGAAGACACACTCTACACAGAAAGTCCAAGAACAGAGCAGAACTCTAGCTAGAAAATATGCAAAATAAAAGACCCAGTAACATTTTTGTAGTATTAAAAACAAATTTAAAAAAAAAACCCTATATTCATTATAACTATCTTTCAAAATGAAGGTGAAATAATATTCCCTAAAACAGAGTATCTATTCCTGAAGAGCTGAACTAAATGGAATGTTAAGGGAATTTCTTTAGTCAGAAGGATAAACTATTGGATATAAACTTAGATCTACATAAAGAACTGAATAGGTTCTGTTGAGAGCAGAGTGGTATCTGTGCTGCTAACTGTCTCAAGGACAAACAGGACTGCTGGGCCCCTGTGCTTACCAAGGTTGTTAAGAGATATTTGTCCGAGGAATGTGCGGTTGCCTGGAGACCTTATCCGTCAAGGACAGGGAGCGGGGACTTAGCCCCGACTCATCTCCTACATAGTTCACCCCTTCCCTCCTCCCTTCTTCCACTAGGACCGTTCAGTTCTGACAGGACCCAATGGAAATCAAATAGATTGGCCGGACCCAACCAGAGGAGGTTTAGCTGTTCAAATGTTAACCAATTAAAAGAACACTGTAAAACTGCTTGCCTTTGATTATAAAAACCCTGCTGACAAGGGCTTCGGGCCTCTCCTTAGCGTCGTTATTAAGGACGCAGAGGACCGGGTTCGAACTCGCTAATAAATGACTCTTTGCTGCTTGCATTGATCGTGGTCTCTGGTGGTCCTTGTGGGGTCTCAAGCCTTTGGGCACAACAGTTCACACAAATTTTAAAGTACCTATTTCCTCATTTTAATTTGCTCATAAGATGATTAATCTTTAGTAAAAACTAAGTAAAACTAAAGTTTTTACATTTTACATAAAATAGTATAATAATTTTGAAGGTGTATGATTAGAAACTAAAACTTTATAAATTGTTAGCTTGGGACATCACATAAAAATTTAGAGGGCAACACGATAGGCTTTCCAGGAGGTGGTCGATACAAACCTGGCAGCGGAGGGCATCATGGTGGGAGGTCTGAAGAGGAAACACTTGGATTCGGAAGAAGAGGAAGAGGACGAGAAGCGGGACTGGAGTCCAGGAAGCCTGCGGAACTGCCAGCAAGCTCTGCTCTGCATCTCCCTAGACAAAGTCCAGTGCAGCCTGGGCCCCCAAGCACCCAGTCTCTGCAAGCATGTCCTCATCCACAACACCCTACAGTAACTCCAGGCTGCCATTCACCCGGCTCCAGCACCTGCCCTGCCCCGTGAGCCCCTCTTCCTTGGTGAAGAAGATTTCTCCCTGTCCACCACCATTGGCTCTATCCCTCAGGGAGCTCGAGACATCCATGGAGGAGACAGAAGGTCCTCAGAATCCAGGGGCTCCCCTGGGCCTCCAGAATAAAGTGCTACCACAACCTGACCCAGTCTTCTTGGAAGCTCTGAGCTCCCGGTACCTAGGGGACTCTGGCCTAGGTGACTTCTTTCTGGACATTGACACATCTGCAGTGGAAAAGGAGCCTGTGCTGCCCCCCTCCAGAACCTCCTCACAACCTCTTCTGTGTCCCAGAGTCCTGGGAATGGAATGAACTAGATCATATCATGGAAATCATTCTGGGGTCCTAAAACTACAGTGGAGGCAGAATCCTTCCTCACAGAAACCTCAGTGGACTGGATCCCTGGATGTGACTCTTCAGTGTGTTGATGGGGGCTCCAGAGAGTGACTGAGCTCCTTTCCTCCCATGTCAGGGTTCTACGAACTTGCATGTGTGTGTGACTGGTTACCCCAGCTTTCTGTGAAGGCGAGGTCTTCCTTAATTTATCTGTTCCAAATGCCTTAATGAGACTCTTGTTTCTGGGAGTCTGACCTCTCGCTCACACATTTCTTCTGCCTTTCTCTCCAGTTCCTGCTCCCCTTGTGACCACTGGGGCCTCAGGAAAGATACAGTAGGGCCTAGCGACAGTGGGGGTGTGCTGCCGGTGGCTCTAGAAACCCAGGATCTGCCCCTTGAGGTAGCAGGAGGGGCTGGTCTCCTTCCCTCAGGCTGAACCCCACTTCCTTGGCAGAACCCCAACCCCAGCAGTCTCCTGATTCAGAACCAGGCCAGATCATGTGCAATAGGATGGAAACCAAACTGCTCTGTGCTGTGGGATTTAAAAGAAAGGCAGGGTTTGTGTTGGCTTTTTTTTTTTTGATTGTTTGTAATTTTTTTATTTTAAATAAAAGTATTTTGAAAGGAAAAAATAATTTAGAGGAGGAAAAATTAAATCATGGACAATGTTTCATTAATTCAAAATCAGGCAGAAAAGGAGAAAAACTAGAATAGATAAAAACAAAACAAAAACCTAGCAAAGTAATAGATTTAAATATAATTCTATTAATATTTTTCTTAAGTATAAATGCTGTAAACATATCCATCAAATGACAGATTTTTATGCTTAAAAAATGCAAAACAAATAATATGTAATTATTACAAATTTTATTTAAATATTTGCACATAATTGTTAATGTCTTTAAAAATGGACCATGTAAAAAGTACATAAAGTTAATGCTAATCAAAATAAAGCTGGAGGGACTAGACTTCAGAACAGGGAATATAGCACAAATAAAAAGAAATATATATCATGATAAATGGACACATTCCCCAAAAGACCTAATAATTGCAAATGTATGTCACATAACAGGTTCAAAACATGTGAATGCGAAACATAATAAAATTGGAAAGTTCAATAGACCTATCCATAATTAAAGTTGGGGATTTTAACACTGTTAGTCACTTTTCCATTACTATAGCAAATACCTGTGTTGACCAACTTAAAAGGAGAAAGCACTTTTATTTTGCCTCACAATTTTGGAAGTTTCAGTCTGTGGCTGGTTGGTCCATTGATTTTGGTCTTGCATTAAGGCAGAACATCATGGTGGGAGTAAATAGGGGAGAAAACTGCTTGGCTCATGGGAACCAGGAAGAAAAGAGAAAGAGAGAAGGAAAGACTAAGGTCTCTATATTCCCTCCAAAAGCATCCCCCTGAGATCTAACTTCTTCCCTCAAAGAAGGAACCACTCAACTATGGAATGAAAGCTCCACAATTGTGAGTTAAAAAAAAACTTTCTTCCTTCAAGTTGTTTTTCTCAGATATTTTATTACAGCATGAAAAGTTAACTAACATACATTTTCAGTTAGCCATGGTCAACCATGGTCTGAAAGTACATAGTGATTCTTGTCTTGACTCTTTGAAGAGAAAGAGATCATATATTAGTCAGCTTTTTCACCACTGTGACCAAAACAATTTTAAAAGTGAAAAATTATATTTGGTGCTCAGTTTCAGAGGTCTCAGTCAATAGATGACCAACTCCATTTCTCTGTGCCCAAAGTGAGACAGAAGATGGTGGCATAAACACTTTGAGGAGGAAAGCAACTCAGAAGATAACAATTAGGAAGCAGAGAGATCTCCCCTCACCATGGACAAAATATAAATTCTGAAATCATACCCCCAGTGACCCACCTCCCCCACACCCTACCTATCTACCACTCATTTGATCCCTATCAGGAGATTAATGCACTGATCAGGACAAGAATCTCATCTCTCAATTATTTTACCTCTAAACTTTCTTGCATTGTTTCACACATGAACTTTTAGGGGATACTTCATATCTAAACTATTACAGACCACATTCACCTAGCTTTTAGTGCTGAATGTTATTTAAATTATTCTGTTTTATTTTTGGCTAGTGTTATTAATCTCTTACTGTATTGAATACATAAACTTTACTATAGGTATATATGTATAGGAAAAATGTAACATATATGAGGTGCAGCATCATCTGCAGTTTTAAACATGCACTGCACATTCCCCAAGAAAAAGAATAGACTACTGTAAGATGTGAATTGATTGTTGTGGTAGTTACTATGTTATATTCATTTGCCAAAATCCCAAGTACTGTGCACTAAAGAGGTTGAATTCATGAAAAGGGAGAAATTATGCAAAGACTAAATATATGCAAATCATATCTCACTAAAAAAAAGGATAAAATTTCTTTCAATCTTTTATGTCATGGAACAGGCTAAGGCTTTTGTATCCCAAAAGAAAAAATATATCCCTTTGTCAGAAATCCATGAGAGAGGGTTTTCCTCTCTCCATCATTGAATGTATGAACAATTAGAGACAGAAAGGTTAGCAGTCTCATCTGTTCCTTCTGTAAACTCTGATTTTTAAAAATTTTACCATAAGGTGCAATGTTGTTTATGGATAAAAATCTGTTCTATTCTAAGGATATGCTGAGTGTTTCTTTGCTCAGTAAAACCAACTGAGCAAGATAACTTTAAAATTGATTTTTTTTTCCTGGATGGAAATGCTTCAAAAATATTATGCAGTGTAAACTGTTTCTAAAACACTCGAAGGAGGTGTTTCTATTTCAAAGTTATCTGAGATTTGAGATTTTAAATTTTCAAAACATGTTTACAATTGCAATTTAGGTCCTTTTTCAGAAGCTACCATTGATCTTTGTTCACTCTAGCAATTCATATGGTTAAATATCTCTATTATGTTAGTATAGTGTATATTTTACAAGTATGTCCATTGATAATATGCTTTAAAACTAATAGGATTTTCTAGGGTATATTAAATTTTATTTGATATTCCTTTTTACCATGATTAACTAGGGCAAAATTTTATAAATTTAGCAACTCAGTGACCAAATCAGCAATGATAAAATAGTTCATTTTTTCATTGGGGTATGCTAAAAATAAAAATATAATGTAATTTTAAGTTTAATAGTGAATCTGTTTTGTCAAAATATAATAATTACAAACTTCATCATTATTCTAGTTACATATCATTTAAATATACCAAGGCACAAGAAAAAGGAGACCCAACTTTAAGATGAATATATTTAAACAGTTCATGGTCCAAGATCAACAGTAGAAATGTTAGGAGCCCCTATGAAAAAGTGTATAATGCTAAAGGAACGTTGTGTGTTAATTCTGATAGTAATGACTTTATAATTCTTAATACATTGTCATATCAATGTAGTTTTCTCAGATACCTTTAAAGAATGCATCTATTAAAGAAAAAGTATTTCTAATGAGAATCAAATCTATTTTCAATTATCTCAATTATCTCAAAGTAATAAACTTTGAGAAAACTTATCAAATATTTTGTTTGTTTGTTTCTATTTCTAAATTTGCATTCTGAAAGAACCCAGAAAACCACTCTGAATGTGGGAACTCACATGAGATTTTTAATAAACAGATGAACAGAATGTCTGCCCTTAAGAAGAGAGAAAGAGAAAGAGCACTCATAGCAGGGGAACTACCCTTAAGTAGTGGAAGCCCACAGGCTGATTGGACCAATGACTAATGAGAAAGTTAACAATCTAGATTGAAAAATAGTGTGTGGGGAGGGGGCAGAATCAGGGGAGAAATTGCCACAGCTTTATTCCTTTCACACTCCATGTTAGTACCTGTTTAAAATAAATGCACTTTATCTTTAAACTGTATTTGTGGATCAAATATCACATTTTCAATTCAGAGGAAAGTTTTACTAGGACAGTTGTGAGAACCATAAGAAAATATTTATTTGTATCCCACAATTGGAAATACAAAAGTTTTTATTTTCCTCTGTTCATGTGTGGTGTTGGAGTAATTAGAATCTTCTTAACTCTTCTATTTTAAGTGACTTACAATCAAACATTTTTACAGTATCATTTAATATGGAAAAGAATCATTAACATACATTTTCTAGTTTAGGGGTATGTGTGTGTTCAAGAAAAATCACACTCAAGGTACATTTAGGCAGAAATTAGCTTTACTCTTAAAAGTGCCATGACAAGAAATATCTCTGCATCTAAAATTCAGCCTTGAATTTTGAGCATAAATTCCTAAAATTGGGTTGCTCTAGTAGTATGTAATTTTAGTGTGTTTCCAAAAGTTCATGTGCTGTACCATTAGTATGGCAGTTTTGAGGGGTGGTGGGACTTTTAAGTCATGGATGTTAGTAGGAGCCCTGTCTTCTGAAGGAATTTATGTAGTTTTCACAGAAAACTAGTTAGTTCCTATAAGAAAATTTTTATTTAAAAAAGTGAGCTTCACCCCTGAATCTTTCCAACTTCTTTTCTCATCTTGTGCTCTCTATTTTCTCTCCCATGTACTTCCAACATTATGTCATCTGCCATACTGTCTGTAATGCATGGAGGCCCTCCCTAAGGCTGAAAAAAAAAAAAGGAGCTGTCCTATCTTGGATCTTCAACCTCCAAAATGTGAGCTAAGTAAATCTCTTACTTTATAACATACCAAACCTAAGGTATTTTGTTAGAGCAAAAAATTAGAGGTTATCAGGTCAATATAAAAAAAACATTGTAGGGTATTAATACATATTGATTGCAAAAAATAGTTTTAAGTTGTATATTTAGGTTTTAACCACCAATGTGTAAATACTTACATCTACTACCTTACCATAATTTACTATATTTGAGATGGCAGAGCAGAGAAGTTTACTTTCCAAATTGCTCTGTGATGTGGACCAGGAAAACAAACAACTTTTCATTGTGGTAGGTAACAAAGTAAACCTTACTGCAATTTAATACCACACTCTCAGAACACCTAGGTACTCAGAAAATTGGATAGAATAAATTTAAAAAGAAAGAAAAAATCCCCTGCTTGTGCCAGCAGCTCCTCATGCAGATCCATCACAGGCAAATTGTACAGGGAGACTAAGAAAACCACTTTTTAGGTGGTACTATGGAGTGTCTTGAAAGGAGAAATCAGTGATCAAAGACATTCTCAAACTGATTCAGTGAGAGAGCCACAATATATTCTTGTGTGGAAAAGACACTGTGCTTCTCTTGGTAACCCACACAGAGCCAAGACAGCCACTGTTATTTCCAGCTGTACTATGGAAGCCAGAGAGTGTGCATCAACACCCTGGTGCCCAGACCTGTGTAATTCCAGCTGATTCCTAAAACCTGACCTGGCAGAGGCTCACCAATGACTCATGTGTGACTAGAAAACCAGGTGAAATTTAGGCATAAAGAGTGTGGTATCCAGGGGAATTCAGGACATCATATCCTAGAGATCCTGAGTGCCTTTCACCCTTTGAGTCTGATGGTTCACAGAACCAGCTGGGGAGGAACGGGAATTGATTGGGTCAGGGGAGTGAACATTCGCTTCAATCCTTTTGTGACTGAGCCTATCAGGGTGAAAGACTGACTCCTCTGCTGCAGAAGCAGAACCCAGGGAAAACTCCAGGGGTCTGGACTGCTGGTGTGGATCAGAAGCAGCCAGGGCTCCAGAGTGTGCTGATTTAAAATCTTCAGAACAAATGTCATTCAACAAAGCTGGACCCAAACACTGTCTCTAGGATCTTTACCTCTGGGAACTACTCTCACAGAACTCGAGAGCAACCCCTTACTGTGAATAGAGAAGACAACAACATCCAACCTGCCCCACCTCATACTAACAAGAAGGGGAGCTGACAATGGGCTACTCCACTAGCTCCACAAGAAGAAGGACTTGGACAGCCACTGACTACTACTCTTGTGTGTAATACATTCCTCAAGAAAAAATGGAAAATTTCCAGGGACACTCTAAATTCATAGGTTAGAAGCTCTGCCACCTCAGATTCATACAGATAAAGGGGTAGACTTACAAAGATTATGAAAAAGTAAAGGAACAAATCATCCCAAACAAACCAAATTACCTCCTTAACAGTGTAAAATGATATCACAGTGGAAGAAAGGTTAGAGAAGAAATTTAGAAAGTTCATAGTTAAGAAGTGAATTCAGAGAGAAAACCCAAGAAGTGAAAAACCACTTCAGTAAGGAGATAGAAATCCTGCACAATCTTTTCAATGAAATAATATCATAAAATTTTCCAAAGATTAAAAATGGAAAATCAAACACAGGATGTTCACAGGACTCCAAATATACAAAATTACAATGAACCTTCACTAATGCACATGTATTATGAAAATACCCAACATACAAAGTAAGGATAAAATTTTTAAGACTGCTAGAGGGAAATGACAGGTCATATTTGGAGGGAGGCCAATTCTGATCTCAGCTGATTTTTTTCAACCCAGACCCTTAAAACAAGGAGGTCTTGTAATAATAGAAATCAACCTCTGAAAGAAAATGGATGCCAACCAAGAAAACTATACCCAGCAAAATTAAGCTTCAGAATTGATGATGAAATAAAACATATCAAAATCTCTGGGGCACGATGAAGATGGTTCTAAGAGAAAAGTTCATAATACTGAGACCATTCATTGAAAGAAAAGAAAGTCACCAAATAAATAACGTGACATTACATCTCAAAGCCTTAGAAAAAGAAGAACAAATCAACACCAAGAGCAGTAGAAGAAAGTAAATAATTAAATCAGAGTGGAAATAAATAAAATTGAAATGAACAAAATTTTTTTAAAAATTCACCATATCAAAGCAGTGTGGAGACTCCTTAGAAAACTTGGAATGGAACCACCATTTGACCCAGCTATCCCACTCCTTGGCCTATACCCAAAGGACTTAAAATCAGCATATTACAGAGATACAGCTACATCAATGTTCATAGCTACTCAGTTCACAATAGCCAGATTGTAGAACCAACCTAGATGTCCTTCAATTGATGAATGGATAAAGAAAATGTGGTATATATATATACAATGGAATATTACTCTGCCATAAAGAATGATAAAATTATGGCATTTGCAGGCAAATGGATGAAACTGGAGAATATCATGCTAAGTGAGATAAGCCAATCTCAAAAAACCAAAGGATGAATGATATCGCTAATAAGTGGATAATGACACATAATGGGGGGTGGGAGGGGTTAGTGTTAGGGTTAGAGTTAGGGCTAGGGACGGGGGCAAGAATGGAGGAAGGAAGGACTGTATAGAGGGAAAAGAGGGGTGGGAGGGGTGGGGGGGAAGGGAAAAAATAACAGAATGAATCAAACAACATTACCCTATGTAAATTTATGATTACACAAATGGTATGCCTTTACGCCATGTACAAACAGAGAAACAACATGTATCCCATTTGTTTACAATAATAAAAAAAAGTTTAAAAAAATTCACCATATCAAAAAGGGGCTTCTTTGAACAATAAATAAAATTGATAAACCTTTAGCGAAGCTAAAAAGAGAAAAACTCAAATTACTAAAATTTGCAATGAAAAAGTAAATATCATGACAGACTACTGAAGTACAGATGATAATCAGAAACTATTTTGAAAACTTATACTCAATAAAACAGAACATTTTAAAGACATTGACAAATTTCTACACACATATGACCTACAAATTTAACTGGGGGACATAGAAAATTTAAACAGATCAAATTCAGGCAATGAGTTTAAAGACATCTTCAAAAGACAACCAATAAAGAAAAACTCAGGACCAGATGGATTCTCAGCCTAGTTCAACTAGACTTTCAAAGAAGAACAAACACCATCCTCCTCAAATTATTCCATTGTTATGGTTTACATATGGTGTCCCCAAAAAGTTCACATGGGAAACAATGCAAGAAGGTTTGGAGGAGAAAAGATTGGGTTATAGCTTTAATATAATCAGTGCATTAATCCCTGATGGAATTAACTGAGTGGTATCTGGAGGAAGTAGTTCATTGGGGGCATGGCTAAGGGGTATCCATTTTGTATGTAGAAAGTGGAGTCTCTGTCTGTGCCTCTGATCATCACGTATACTACTTCCCTCTGCCACACTCTTCTGCAATGATGCTTAACCTCACCTCACCTCCAACAATGTTCTTTATAGAAACAGAAAAAGCAAACATGAAATTCAGTTGGAAAAAAAAGATGCCCAGAATAGCCAAAGCAATCCTTAGTGAGAAAAGTGGAGCAGGAGGCATCATAATACCAGATGTTAACTTACACTGCAGAGCTATAGTAGCAAAAATGGCATGTTATTAGCAACAAAGTAACATGAAAACCAATGGAACAGAATAGAAGACACAGAGACAAAGTCACATAAATTTGGTTATCTCACACTAGACAAAGGCATCATAAATGTATATAGGAGAAAAGATAGCCTCTTCAACAAATCATGCTGGGGAACTGGAAATCCATATGTAGCAGAATGAAATTGGACCCCTATCTCTCATCCTATACAAAACTCAACTCAAAGTTGATAAAAGACCTATGCATTAGAACAGTGACCCTGAATCTAGTATAAGAAAATGTAGGCCCAACACTCTATCATGTGGGTTTACAAACCATCTTTCACAGCAAGAAACACAATGAAAAATCAATAAATTTAATTATAACAAACTAAAAATCTTCTTTACAGCAAAGGATACAATCAAGAAAGCTTACAGAGTGGGAGAAAATCTTGCCACCTACCCCACAGCTATAGCATTAATTTCTAGGATATAAAGAACTCAAAAAATTAACACCAAAAACCCAATTACCCAAGCAATAAATAGGCAAAGGAACTAAACAGACCATTCACAAAAATAGAAATATAAATGGTCAACGAATAAATGAAAAAAATGTGCAACATCTTTAGCAATTGGAGAAAGGCAAAATGAAAATACAGTGAGATTTCATCTCACTCCAGTCAGAATGGTAACACTCAAGAATACAAGCAACAATAAATGTTGGTGAGGATGTGGGAAGAAAGATATTCTTATACATCGCTAGTGGGACTGCAAATTAGTGTAACCACTCTGGAAAACAGTATGGAGATTCCTCAGAAAATGTGCAATGGAACCAGTATTTGACCCAGTTATCTCACTCCTTGGTATATATCCAAAGGACTTAAAATCAGCATACTACAGTGACTCAACCTTATCAATGTTTATAGCACTCAGTTCATAATAACTAAGATAAGGAACCAACCTACATGCCTTTCAACAGTTGAATGGATAATGAATTTGTAGTATGTATACCCAGTTTGATATTACTCAGTAGTAACTAACTGTGACTTTATGATATTTGAAAGTAAATGGATGGATCTAGAGACTTTCATGTTAAGCAAAACAAGCAAATCCCAAAAAACTAAAGGTCAAATGTCCTCTCTTATATTTGAATGCTAGCGAGGGAGAGAGGGGAAAAATAGAGTTTTAGTAGATTATGAAAAGGGAATGAAAGGAAGAGAGGAATATAGGGACAGGAAAGACAGAGGAATGATTCTGACATAATTTTCCTTTATACATATATGAATATACCACATTGAATCTTCACATCATATACAACCACAAAACTGGCATCGCAACTACAATAAGATGCACTCCATGATTGTATATATGAACAAAATGTACTCTAATGTCATGTGAAACTAAGAAAAAAAAAACAAATGAAATAATAAAATAATAATTTAATTTGTTAAAATTAAATTTTATAACCCAAAGATACTTCCAATTATTATTTTATGCCCATTTTACCATATGTTGAAACAGTTTCATAGTTTCTTACCTGCAACATGCTGATTTTAACCGTTTTTTAATATCAAACTATGGTCACAACACATTTCTTACTAAATTGAGTTTTACATATGAGGGATATTGACACGTCATGTTATAAATTTTAACAAATTGTTATCTTGAGAGAAATACTTGTTATATACCATTTTCTATTTTCTCCTTTTTTCTTACAAAGAATTCATAATTATTATAAGTAACTATAGGCTTGTAACTGCAGAATATTAATGAATGTAAAATCCATAAGACACAGAGGCATAAAGGTTGCTAATATTTTGTACATACATAATTATATGTACCTACATCTTTAGATATGTTATAATATTGGAAATATAGTACTGTACTTTTATACAATTCTTCTCATGACAGCTCTAATTTATTATTTATTTCTTTACTGGTATTTAATAACTGTTGTATACTAAAAAATCTGGGAATATATCATTATTTTACCAACTCCATTTTCTTGAAAGAATAATAGTTTGCATTAGTATCTTACTAGAGGTATGTTGGTAGATATATCTTTTGTATTCTTTCCTTGACTTATCTTTAGTCATTTTAATAGATGAAATTTTATACTAAAGAATATATAACTTGTTAATTTTATTTATTTAAAGAATAAAACTATTTTTGCTTTAAGGAAATTGCAATGTACCCACACCCCTTTGATAATATCTTACCTAATGGTTATTATATATGCATAGATCTACATACACACATATATTCATATATGTCTACACACATTTACATTCATATGCAGATACCCATACATTTACATATGCAGATGCATATATAAATGTGCACAGTTGCACATGTGCACATACAGATTTAAATATGCACATGTATACATAAAAACATACACACACATATGTAAAGCAACACCAATTAGGTAAAAACATTTCATAGTTGTTTCAAATATTACATTATTACAGTTGTGATCACATGTTGTTTATATTTCTGTTGTCTTATTTGATGTTTATGAATTAAATATTTCATAGCCTCTATCCATTTTCCTTTGTCAGAATTACATGTATTTAATGAATTCTAATACTTCTTGGTCTAGTGAAGATATCAACGCTTTTCTATGTTCCATTTATTTTCCCATGATTATTTGTAATTTTATAGTTTTATACATCAAATTGAAAGACCCTCCGTCCCCCTGTCCAAGGAAAATCACGCGAACACTGGCTGCAAAAGCAAGAGGTTAATTATTAGGTACACAGGCGCCTGCGGGTGCGCAGCAAAACCTCAGCCGGAGCTTCGGTGAAGTGGCACACCGGGCTTTGGGGTACAGGGTTTTTATAGGGTAAAGGGGCAGGTTTCACGCGGGGTAAGTAACAGGTTTCTTATTGGCCATCTAAGGGTAAGGTTATTTTTTTTCATGGTTCCTGCTTATCAGTGTAACTGTGCTGCTAACTGTCTCAAGGACAAACAGGACTGCTGGGCCCCTGTGCTTAAGAGGGATATTTGTCTGAGGAATGTGCGGTAGCCTGGAAACCTTATCCGCCAAGGACGGGAGCGGGGCTCAGCCTCGACTCAGGGTTTGAGGCATGGAGCTGGGGCCTTTCAAAATGATTAACATTTTGTTATTTTATTCCTTTAGTTGAAGGTTTTTAAAGTTATTTTCTGCGGGGCCTGGCAGATGCCGAGGAGGAAGAGAGAACCCGGACCACACCTCTCAGCCAAGGGATGACAACTTCAGGCTCTCTCTTCCCAAGCCTGATGCCAGGCTCTTGGGGGTCCTCCGAGTATTTGGTGGAGTTTCAGGCAGGGAAAATGTCATTGAAAGGCACTACCGTCACTCCGGATAAACAGAAAGGGCTCGTGTACATCCAGCAGACCGACGACTCTTATTCACTTCTGCCGGAAGGACGGGACATCAGGGACCGTGGAAAACGACTATAACTTCCCCGATGACTGTGAGTTCAAGCACGTGCCTCAGTGCCCCAGCGGGAAGGTCTCCGTGCTCAAGTTCAAGGCTGGATCCAAGCGGCTCTTCTTCTGGATGCAGGAGCCCAAGACCCACCAGGATGAGGAGCACCTGAACAACCACCCCCCATGCCTGGGGCCCTGGGGGCGAGTGGGAGTGGGGGCCATGAGCCGTCCGCCCTGGGTGGTGAGGGCGGTCTGCAGAGCCTGCTGGGGAACGTGCGTCACAGTCAGCTCATGCAGCTCATGGACCAGCGGGCCTTGGGGGACTGGGTGGCCGTGGAGCTCTGACTGGGCCAGGTCTGGCCAGCTTGCTGGGCAGCGGTGGGTCTCCTGCAAGAAGCTCTTCGTCCAGCTCCCGGAGCCAGTTGGCAGCGGTCACCCCATCCTCCACCACCTCTTCTGCCCGTGCCACCCCAGCCCCCTCTGCCCCAGCAAGCTCCTCGGCAACCAGCCCAAGCTCTGTGCCAGTTCAGGTAATGGAACCAGCACAGCAGCCAGCCCGACCCAGCCCATCCAGCTGAGCGACCTCCAGAGCATTCTGGCCACCATGAGGCAGCCAGCAGGTGGACCTCACCAGCTTACTGATGCTAGAGATCATGGCACCCATCCTCGCCAACACTGACGTCCTTCGGGGAGTCACTGCCCCAGAATGCAGGAGAGATCCAGAGCACACTGACCTCGCCCCAGTTCCAACAGGCCCTGGACATGTTCAGCGTGGCCTTGGACTCGGGGCAGCCGGGGCCCCTCATGTGCCAGTTTGGCCTTCCTGCAGAGGCTGTGGAGGCCACCAACAAGGGTGATGTGGAAGCGTTTTCCAAAGGAAGGTGACGCTAAAGACAAGAAGGACGATGAGGAGGACATGAGTCTAGACTGTGACGGGCATGGCCGCGGGGCCGCCTGCTCCTGTGGTGGCGCTCCCACCAGCTCTTTTCTTCAGACCTCCTGATAAATAAAGATCCTGTCTTAAAAAAAACAAAGGTTATTTTCTGAGGTTAATTTAAATAAATACATTTTGTTTTTCTTCATTTTTGCTCTTTTATTATTTCATAATCACAGGTATGTGCTTAATGAATTAGGATTTTTATTTAAAAACAATGCAAACCTAATTGGTGTGTGACACTCACCAATATTGTATCATACAAGTGCAGTGTGACAGCTGTCACATATTAAACTTACCAGTCTGTGCAACCAGCATTGATGTCTAGAGAAAACTTCAGTGCAATCCCTGGAAGATCCCTCAGTTACCTTCCCAGTCATTTCTCACCCCCTCAATCCACAGTGCTAACCATTAACCACATGATTAACATAACAAGATTCCTGCTTGTTTTAATAGAGGAAATCATACAGCATGCTTGAGACAGGATTTCTCTGTATTTTTTGCCCAGTATTATGTTTGAAAATTATACGCAACCAAGTTGATTTGAGTTTTGCTTGTTCATTGTTTGGGGCAATTAAAAAACATTGTTGCTTGAGTATACTGGGATACACTGTATGAGGAACACAGGGAATTCCATCAAAAAATATAACCTAAGAATGAAATTCCTGCAATACAGAGTATACTATATTCAGCTTTATTAGATACCGTCAAGCCATTTAACAAACCAATTATATCAATTCACACCCACTTCAAAAACTTATGGTAGACAATTTCTGTTGTCCTGCTTACTTGCTGATAAGTTTGTAATTTGTTTGATTGATTTTCATGCTGCGTTGCTTCAGGGCTAACACCTTATGTTTTTAATATGTACTTTCCAGTTGAATAGTGAAGTAAAATATCCTCAGATATAAATATGAAACACTGAGACCTTTTTTTTTTTCTTTTTCTTTTTTCTTTTTTTTTCCCTATTGGGCTAATTTAAAATTTTTTTTTTGTAGTAGTAATTTATACATCTCATAAGTTTTGGATACTATTACTTTTTTACTATATATGTATATATATTAAAAATATCTTCATTTTATCCTATAAAAGAGGACATACAATGGTTTGAAGGAAAAGGTGACCACTTACAATCTGTGTGGTGCAAGTCAACTCAGAGGAAGCATGAAGACCAGAGAGTTTACGTAACTAATTTGCACTCTCCTCCAAGTAATTCTTAAATGCACAAAATTCTGGTATATTTAGAGAAACATTCTAGTTCATGAAGCACATCCTACAAAACATTTTGGGTTCAAATCCTCCTCATTGTTCTTCTGCTATATAATGCCATTGTCTTATTTACCACAAGATCAGAAGAAGTTGACATTGTCTCAGGTTTTCTTATGAGGAGTCAAGTGAGCTACAGAGTTGCTGTTCCCATTTTCCTCCCTAGATGGCTTTTGCTAAATATAACTTCTTAATTTCAATGAAGCCTATATTTTTTAGAAAAAAAAATTTCATTATCAACTGATTTTGGATCCCCAAAATTAGGAAAACACTCTTTAATATTTTCTTTGAAAACTGTGTTATTTCACCATTTGGTTTTTGTACCACAATTCAACTAGAATTGATTTTTGTTTATGTGGTGAGCCAAGAGTTAACGTTCATTTTTTGAGACTCGAAGAATTCAACTTTTATTTACAAGACCATTCTCTTCTGCTTATTGTAACTACAGAGGTGGTGGTGGCATAATTAATTACAGCATATGAATGTTCTACATGCTCTATTCTTTTAAACCAAAGTGAAATTATTCTACCTGCTGTATCTTAGTAGCACAACCTGATAACCATTAGTGAAAACTCTCTTTGTTTTCCATTTCCAAGTTTCCTTCACAATTTTTACCCAATTGAGCTCACATATACATTTTAGAATACGCACACACACACACACACACACACGTACAAGAAATTTTTTTTGAAGGAGGACTGTGCTGAACATTTAGTTTAAGGCTAATTGGATAAAATTGATGTCTTAACAATACTAAATTCCCCAAACTCTGAAGCTGGTATATATTTGTCTTTGACCATTTCTTAACAGTATTATTTTGTTTTTTCCTTTTTTTGGGAAATTTCACCTATTTTATCAGATTAACTCTTAGATATTTGATCTCTTATACTAATTGAATTGTGTTGTAATTTAAATTTTGTTTTTATTTATTGTGGATAGAGTATTGAAATAATGTTTTTATATATTGACCTTGAATTCTGTCATCTAGCTAACTTCCCATGTTGATTCTATTATATATACCTATGTATAACTGAGTCTTGTCTGCAGCCCAGTTGTGCCAGGACAGTGGGGTAGGTTGCAGACAGGCCAAAGTAAGTACCTGTATACAGCATAGGAAACATATGATTTATGGGGGAAAAACTTCCAAGAGATAAGAGACTGCACCAAGAAGAGTTCAATGGCAACAGGCCAGCAGGGAGCTCCTCTGTCCTTACGGCACTTGCCTGGCAAATCTCCTCTTTCTCATGATGTTTTGTCTGGCCACCTGAACAAGTGACCCATATCCTTTCCACAATATCCTTAATTCTGCACCTGTCCCCACTGGGAGGAGTGTTGTATGTTAGGCTGTAGAAGCAGTGACATCATCTTCAATAGCTTGCTTGATTTTCATTTATGATCAATATTCCAAGGAGCAACTATCCTCTCTTGCAAGTATGCAAGAAAGTTGCTTCTTTGGGTAACACTGACTTGTCTCTGTTGGTTAAACAATTTTTAGAATTTCACTTAGATTTATTTATAGTGTTTTTGACTCTCTGTATAGCTTTGTCAGTGGTGACTCTAGGTATTAACATTTTATACATGTAACTTTTACTGCAAACATCACACATAATTTCAAAAACACCAAAGGAAAAGGAAAGCCTATTGCACTAACCCATACAGTTATACTTCTTCCTCCTCCTGGGTTCTCCCAGCATGCATAAGAGAAATCATGTTCCTTCAAGGTAATAGGTATCTGGACATTCAGGCCCAGGCTTGCTCTGTTACCTTAAAGGGCTAGGTTTTTTTGGAGAAGGGGATTTTTTAGTCATTTTTTTCACTGCTGTGACTCTAAGATCTGACCAGAACAATTTGAGGAGGAAAAGTTTATTTGGAGGCTTATGGTTTCAGAGGTCTCAATCCGAAGACAGCAGGCTCCATTCCTCCAGGCTTGAGGAGTTGCTAAACATCATGGTGGAAGAGTGTGGCAGTGGGAAACAGCTCACATAATGATCAGGAAGCAGAGAGAGGGACTCCACTCTCAAGATACAAAATATATGCCCCATAGCCCCGCCCCCAATGGGCCACTTCCTCCAGGCACACCCTACCTGCCTCAGTGAATCCCATCAGGGATTAATGCAATGATTAGGTTAAGGATAAAACCCAATCATTTCTCCTTCAAGCCTTCTTGCATTGTCTCACACATAAGCTTTTGGGGAACACCATATCTAAATCAAAACAAGGGCATTCAGGGACATGGTGTTTTTAATGTTCCTTTTAATTAAGATACTACACAGCATGTTCTTTAGATTTTCTGTGTTCACTGTCATATCATGTACTAATAATTTTACTTTCCTATGTAACATTCAAATCAATTGCTTCCATTACAATGACTAAGGCACCTATTGCAATGTTTTATGAAAGTAGGGACAGTTTCTTTATTGGGTGAAATTTTCCATGGACTTTTCATGTTCTGGAATATCTTAGAAGTAAGGTACAACTGTCTTTTGGTTCTAGCCTAATTTTCAACTACATTTGAATTGTGCATAGACTTTTAAACTAGAGAGATTATCTTCCTCTGGAGAAAGGGCAGGTTTTTTTTTTTTTTTTTGGGGGGGGGTGCTGGGGATTGAACCCAGGGCCTTGTGCTTACAAGGCAAGCACTCTACCAACTGAGCTATCTCTCCAGCCCCCGTAAGGGCAGTTTTGTTTGCTCTGTATAATAATAAAGATAATGTCTCCCTCCAAGGCAAGTGTTAGATCTGCTTTTAACCATTGCAAAACATCCAGGTTCCTTGATCTCAGGGTTTCTCTGCTGTGAGGCAAGCCCACATTGTGCACAGAATCCGCCATGCTGTCCAACATTCCATGATTTGAGGAGAAAGGTAAGAGATGCTCAGAGTGTTTGACATGCTGTGCCGATGTTGTCCTTGCCTGATTCCCTGATTTGCTCTTTTCTTCTGTTCACATCCATGAAACAGCAACACACATACCTAAGAGATTGCCACTAAGGTAAACTTTAAGATCCTTTGCAGATTTTTGACAGTTTCTTTTCCAAATTGCCTCTTCGACCCCTGGAATTTTTTGTTCACAACTGATTTTCCCAGTATTTAGACATTTTTCTGGTATTTTGTAATTGATGTGTATTTCAACTATATTGTGGTTGGAGAATACAAACTGTATCACCTCAATTATTTAAAATTTATTGAGAATTATTTTAAGAGCCAGGACATAGTCTTACTCAATATATTTTCTGTGGCCCCTTGGAAAGAATGTGTATCCTAGTATTACTGGATGGAGTGTTCTGTGTCAATTATATCTGGTGTTTTAATGATGTTGCTGAGTTTTCTTCATCCTTGATGACATTTTACTCATTCAGTTATTTGGAAGTTTCTAAAGTTTCTGACAATAAAGTTGGGTTTCTCTATATATACTTGTAGTTTTATCAAGTTGTGCTTCATGCATTTTTAAGTACTACCCTTTGGCACCTGCACATTTAGCACTATTAAGTCTTCTTGATGTATTTTGTCTTTATATTCAGTGACTCAATTATATACTTTTCACATAAATGACCCATTATATAACATCTTTTTGTTCATGATAATTTTCTTTGCTCTGAAGCCAACTTTACCTGTTAGAAATACAGCCAGTCCTACTTTTTTTTGGTTGATCAATGTCCAATATATCCTTTTCCACTTGTATGTTAACTGCATATATCATTGCATTTGAAATAAGTTTCTACGTTAGGTCGTGATTTCTAATCATGATTCATTAATGTTTCTTACCTGGCACATTTAGGTTATTTACACTTAATGTGATCATTGATGCTTTGGGAACTATAACTGCTATTTTTTTTCCTGTTTTTTTTTTCTCCCTCATTTTTTTTCACTTCCTGCTTTTCTGTTGGTTAAACACTTTTCAGAATTCATTAGATATATTTATAGTGTTTTTGACTCTTTGTATAGCTTTATCAGTAGTGGCTCTAGACATTGCATTTTATACAAATTACTTTTTCTGCAAACATCACACATTATTTAGAAAACTCCAAATGAGAAAGAAAGTCTATTGCGCTAATCCAAATGGCAATGCTCCTTTCTCTCCAGGTTCTCTAATGTTGCTTGTTTTACCTCTTCCTTTCTGTTTAGAAAATTTAGGCTAGTCTTTTTTTTAGATAAAGTCTCCAGGTAACAAATTGTTTCTTAGTATTTCTTTATATGGGTATCTCAATTTCCCCTTCATGTTCAGAGAATATTTTTATTCGATATGGGATTCCAAGTTGAACATTATTTTTAGAATATTTGAAAATGCTGTGCAAGTTCTTTCTGGATTTCCTGATTGCAGTGAGAAATAATTTGTTATTATTCTAATTATTTTTCCTTTAAAGGCATGATGTTACCTTCACAATTGTGGGATTTTTGATTTTTCTTTATCGTTATTTTTCAGTAGTTTAAATCTTACATGTTTGGATATAGATTTTCTTGCTGAACCTTTCTATTTCTTACCTGTTTTTTTTTTTATTCAAGTCTGTTTATAAATTACTTGAAATATTTTTATGGTGGTTGATTTTTAGTATTGGACTACTCCAATATCTCTGTAATCTCACTTGGCATTTTTTAATCACTTTTCTTCACAATTTCATGTCTTCCTTGTTCTTGGTTTGATGGATAATTTTTATAAAGTCATGGAATTAGAGTGTTGTGTTAGGAGATTCGGTACCATTTTAAAGCTGTATTTGTTAGCTGACTTCCTCTGATACTACACCACCAGGTATTGCCTAGAACAAGAGTTTCACTACATTTCCCATGTGGCCTGACACCAAAGGGGACAGGGGTCCTGGACAGTAGTTAAAATCCTGTTTCTCTTCTAGACTACCTCTGATATCATTCCCACAGACAATTTGTTATAATCTGTAAGGACAGAATTCTAGTCCCCCTTAAAGTCTTTGCTGATTTCACTGGACATGGTAACAATTCTTTTTTACCCATACCTGTTTTGCTTTTGGGGTAGAATAAATCATTATGATCTAAAATTATTTTGAGTTGCCAAGTTGCTTCTCTTCCTGGTCATTTGGCAAGAGAAAATTAGACTTTTCTTTCTTTGTTTCTTTTTGTTTGTTTGTTCATCTGCCCCTGTTTGTGTTTTCAGGTTGGTAGCATCTTCAACTCCAGGTAATTGATGCACAGGGCATAAATAAAATGCAGGGAACTCACTATTGTTCTTTCATAGGGCAGAGATACCTATTCATCTTCAACAGTTTTCTGATGCTTGTTTTGTACAAAATGCCCTGGATTTTCAGCTGTATTTAGTCAAAGAAATAAGGGGGACACATGCCTAATCATCTACCTACTAATGCAGCCTCTTTGCTCGAGATTTTAAAATTTTAATCTGGGTTCATGAGAAAGATCAGTCTGTAATTTACATTTTATGTAATATACAAGTCCAGTTTGAATATTAAACTTTATACTAGTCTCCATTAGAAACTTTGAGGCATATTCTAGCATTTCTTATTCTATGGAAGAGTTTGTGCATGATTGATGCTATTTCTTAAATCTTTGAAAATCGCTAGTGACACTACCTACACCAAGGGTTTCATTGTATTTTTTAACATTAAGTTTAAGTTATGTAATAAATTTAGGTCCTGTCAGATTTTTCTCTCATCTTTATTGAAAAATTATACTTTTCACATGATTTTCTTATTATCCCAACAATCATTTCATATTCATAAAATTACTTATGATATCCTCTCAATTTTTTTAAATAGCCATTATGCCTTGGTGATATTCCAGTTCTGCATTCCTGTGGTTTCTTTTTACTTTTTTTTTCAATTCATTCTTACTAGTTGTTTGTCAATTTAAGTATACTTTTCAAGAGAAAATATTTAACTTTTTAATTATTTCTATATATGTATTTTCTTCCATTAATACCTAGATTACTCATTTTTTCTCTTATATTTTTCTTAATATGCTGTTTTCTTCTTAACTTCTTAACAATGAGATTTATATGTTTTGTTTTGATTTACTAGTCATGTGCATTTAGGGTCACAGACTTTTGCTTAATTGCTGGGATAGCTGTATTCTTTTCATTCAATCACAGCATCAATACTGGTCTAGCTCAAACTAGTTTTAAATTAATTTCTTGCTTGACTGATTACTTAGAAGTATACTACATAATTTCCTAGCAGGTAAGGATTATGCAGTTATGTATTTTTATTTGTTTGTTTCTCCTTGGTTCTGCCACAAACAACATTCTCGGTTATTTGTATCATTTAAAGTTGTTGAAATATGTCTCCAGGCAGTATGCAGAGGACAGAGGAAGCAACCATTTTGTAACTATGGGGTGGGAGCAGACAGCTGAGGGAGTTAATCCCTGGCAAACCTGATATTTCTGAATTCTGCATCATCAAGTATATGCTACCAGACTAGCTCTGCTGTCTACAACCACTCTGCACCTGTAAAGATTATGGGAAGCAACTCCTTTTAGTATATTGGATTTTATGATCCCTGGGACATGAGACACAAGCAAGAGATCAAGGTGGCTTTCTGCCTGGAGGCAATTTCCAGACTGCCACACAGGAATACAGTGGTGAACAGAGTAAAGCAAACTGGGAAGGTGAGCAGGCAGAGACGAGAGTCCTGCAAGACTGGAGAGGCTGGCATTTGTGCACCAGACTCAGGAAGGGAATGCTGAACAGGTAGAGTTTCAGGTTTTAGAGAGTTACCCTAAAGTCTTTGGCATAGGCTTAGTTGAACATAAAAAGTGATATATAGTGAGGCTTGGAAGATAATAGGCATCAGGACATTTAAAAATCAAATCCAAATTCTGGAGATAAAAATAAATAATCTGAAATAAAATATATACTTGATAAGATTAACAGTACTTATTAGAGACTGCAGAAGAAAATGTCAGAAAATTACAGGCATCACAATAGAAACCATAACAAAATGAAGCAAAGAGAGGAGTAAGATTAGAAAAAAATGATTAGGATATCAATTGTCCATGGCAAAATAATAACATAAAATATGTGAAATTGAAGTTCAAGGAGATAAAGGGGATATGTAACACATATTTACTAAAATATTAGCCATGATTTTTGAAGTTAATAAAAATGATGATTGTGAGCATTGGTTAGTTCTATGTTACTAAGTTTCAAAGGCTGCAGGGTAATCAGATTCTTCCAGGCTTCCCAGTGTAACTGTATAGACCCTAGTAAATATAAGTCATAAACTTGATTTTGCTTTTTGCTTAGAAAGAATCTAATAAATAATAAAGAAAAAGTGAATAAAAGAAGAAAATAAAATACAGTAAATTAGCTGGGTCTTTTTTAAAAAAAACTTTTAAAAAATTGCTGGGAAGTTGGAATCATACTATATGTTGCTTAAGTACCCTCCAAAATGCTGATTTCCCCACACATTGCTTCTACCATTTAAGAAATGATAGCCATGCAGAATCACAACCATTTCAAATTGCATCTCGTCTTAGATGTTAAATCTAGTCTCAGAGGTTGCAAAACTCATGAGTTCTTAAATTATAAACAAGAAGTTAAAGATCTTAATGGATGTGTGAATACCCACAACTAGTCATTCTGCCTAACTGATATCTTCAAGTCCTGAATATATTTCCAATTCATTTGGACCAAGTAAGTTCATTTGTCTTAAGGCAGCTTGTGTTGCAGGCTTCAGTCATTCCCCTAATCGTTTCTCCAGTGCATTAAAGTAAGGGCTAGATAAGATCAATCCCCTTCTCTACAGTTCAGGATGCATCTGGTTTGACTACATCATGTTCACACTGCTATTAAACATAAGCTACTGTATACATTTAAGATGTTAAGTGAACACCAGAAATGTTGTTTTAAATACTTTGTGTCATTTGTGCCCAACATTTGTTTTATATTGTTCAATGAATTCTAAAGGAAAATTTATTGTAAAAAAATAAAAAATAAAATAAAGTAAAATAAAAACAAAGTGACTACACACAATAGAAACTGCCTCATCATGCTAACACAGAGTTCAATATAGAAACTGTTGAGAGCAGGGTGGTGTCTGTGTTGCTAACTGTCTCAAGGACAAACAGGACTGCTGGGCCCCTGTGCTTACCAAGGTTGTTAAGAGATATTTGTCCGAGGAATGTGCAGTTGCCTGGAGACCTTATCCGTCAAGGACGAGAGCAGGGCCTAGCCCCGACTCAGCTCCTGAATAGTTCACCCTGTTCCCTCCCCCCTTCTTCCTCTAGGACCGTCCAGTTCTGGCCGGACCCAATGAAAATCAAATAGATTGACCGGACCCAACCAGGGGAGGTTTAGCTGTTCGAATGTTAGCCAATTAGAAGAACACTGTAAAACTGCTTGCTTTTCCTTATAAAAACCCTGCTGACGAGGGCTCGGGGCCTCTCCTAGCGTCGTTGATTAAGGACGCAGAGGACCGGGTTCGAACTCGCTAATAAATGACTCTTTGCTGCTTGCATTGATCGTGGTCTCTGGTGGTCCTTGTGGGGTCTCAAGCCTTTGGGCACAACATATGGGGGCTCGTCCGGGATCCCCAAGCCCACCCAGACACCTGATCATAGAGTCATAAGTGACATCTTCCACCAGTGAGTAAGGCATTGCCATGTGTTTTCTGGTCTGAATTGCCTGCAGGTTCTGGTTCTGGGCTGGCACAGTCCTGGCGGACGCGCTATAGGACCCCAGCAGGGTCTCGGGAGATGTCCCCTCGACCCATCTGGTGACATTTGTCACATCTGAGCAGCGGGTGCTGCATTCTGGCGATTTGTCGCATCTGGTGACATTCTTGTCACATCTGAGCAGCTGGTTCTGCATTCTGGCGATTCGTCGCGTCTGGTGACATTCTTGTCACATCTGAGCAGCAGGTGCTGCATTCTGGTGATTCATCGCATCTGGTGACATTCTTGTCACTTCTGAGAAGCTTGTGCTGCATTCTGAGCAGTTTGTGCTGCAATCTGGGTGAATTTGTCACTTCTGAGCAGCTTGTGCTGCATTCTGAGCAGTTTGTGCTGCAATCTGGGTGAATTTGTCACTTCTGAGCAGCTTGTGCTGCATTCTGAGCAGTTTGTGCTGCAATCTGGGTGAATTTGTCACTTTTGAGCAGCTTGTGCTGCATTCTGAGCAGTTTGTGCTGCAATCTGGGTGAATTTGTCACTTCTGAGCAGCTTGTGCTGCATTCTGAGCAGTTTGTGCTGCATTCTGGATGAATTTGTCACTTCTGAGCAGAGTCTGCGCTGCTTCTGAGCAGCTTCAGTATTGCATCCGGACGACTGGCCGCATCTGGTTAACTCTTTGTCCCATTTGGGCTTTGTGTGGCACCTGGGAAACTACAAAATACCAGCTAGCCAATTTTTGATTTAGCATGCTATGTGTCTGTCTGTTTGTGTATTGTACTATATGGTCTTTACTCTTGCCTTCTATTAAATTCTTCATTGTGTTAATCCAATCTTAGGCTTAGGGATACTCATTGCAGGGTACATTGCAGTCCTTCTCCTTGTTCCTGAGAGATTTATTTACTCCAATCCCCCTAGGCAGAGAGTGCAGCAGCTCCATTCCTCAAAAGTAGTAAGAAATAATGTTTTGTGATTTTCTGCATTCAAACCTAACCTGATTTCTCAACCAAAAAAAAAAAAAAAAAAGGGGTTAAAAATGTCCTGGGTGATACTCCCTCCCCCCTGCCTGGCCTTGCTGAAGCCTGCATTGGAATGTAGACTGCAGCAGTCTCAGCGGGAAAGGGGGGTAACCTGAAGATAAGAATAAGAAAACAAAAGGGTGTCTGTTTTAAACTTCTGGGTTGCTACACAGAACTAATTCATTTTCCAGGATTCTTGTTTTGTTTTTCTTTAATGCTGTATTTTTGAGCTCATAATTTTGATCTTGCATACCTAGGTTAATGATTTTTTTCTTTTTGATCAGTTCTATTTTTTATTCAACTAGAGTTTTTAAACATCTGTTACATTGCAATGGAAATAAAGTTACAAGGCCTTTGATTTTGTATTATTTGTATGTCGTGCTAATGTCATGTCTTGTCTGCATCAAAACTGAGCGCTCCTAAAATTAAAATTTAAAAATGGATCCAAATACTTTTATTCACGTGATTTAAAAAGGTTCAATTTAAATTGGGTAAACTAATAAAAGTAAAATATCTTTAGAAATAACTTGCAAGTCTCCAGGTGGTCAAACTAATGAAATGTTGATGTTAAACAATGTCTAATATCAATTGTTTCTAGGACTTTTCTTCAACAGGAAAGAGACAGCAAATACTGTTCAGGACACTTATCTGATATCTTGGTTTTTACAGAATAAGTGAATTAGAGTTAACATGTATGGGATTACTCAAATGTGTTTGTTAGTGACATCTGATTAATTTGCAAAGTTAAAAAGTTCATTGTTAAATAACATCAAGTACTTTTAACTCCTTAAATTACATGGGGTAACATACTTAAACATTATTGGTGTTTTCATAAGTTGGTAAATTGAAAAGAGTTTAAAATTGCTTTGTGTCATTACTAAAAACAAGGTTATTAAAAGTTATGTTCTAACAGATAAAACCTCAACTCGGAGGGTGAGTGTTCCATCTGCTCCCTTACCACTTCCCCCTGCTCCCCCTCCAGTTCTGCTAAGCTTCAAGGAGCTCTTAGATTTGGATTTAGAGCTACCATCTCCCCTTTCACTGTGTTTCAATTAGAGTACTATAAACCACAAAGTATTTTATCTTGTTAAATCGGAGTAATTTGTCTAAATTCAAAAATTTCATAAGAGTTGTTTCAGAATGTGGACAAAAAGGGGTCAACAGGTAGGAAAGAGAAAAATAAAACGTTCTGGGTTTAAAAATATATTAATAAAAAGGAAAAAAAATGTTTCTGGGTAAGAAAGTGCCTGTGTGATGGAATACATGAGGGTCTAAGTAAGTGCTAAGAAAGTCTGTGTGTAAGTAAAGGGCAAGTTTCAACAAGTCTGTGTGTAACTAAGTTGGTTGTGTGTATGTGAGACAGCTAAAGCTATTTAAGATTTTTCCTAAGGTGAAATACTAATGTTCTGATATAAGCCAAAGTTTAAAATATATGGTAAAATAACAAGAATTTCTTAGAAACACTAATTTACTCTTAACTTTGTGTCTATTAAGTTTTATTTTTTAAAACAATTAGTCTTAAAAATTGGGGTTTATACAATTATGGTTAAACAACTGCTAAGAGTGTTGTACTATGTTACAGAGTCTAAATTTTTCTTTAAAAACTGAATTTAGTAAGATTAATGTGTCAAGGTACTTGTGAAATGGTCACTCCTTGTATATTAAATGTATTCATATTTTCCAGGTATACAAGTTTTTAAAGCAGGAAATTTGTCAAGCTGCTATTCTCCAGAATAAACTTGTCTGTACTGGTAATATTAAACTTAAAGAGTACATTTTATTGGGGATTTATTTCTATCATTTAATGTTCTATTATGGGACATATTATCAGTAAGGTATATATAAAATTGGTTACTTATTTCACTGAGATAAAAATTTAAATGTAAATGTATATCTAAGAGTTAGTGACAGCCTGATTTGTTTAAAGGTTCATATTGTAGAAGGTGAAAGCATTTTGCTACACAAAAGGAAAGTTAAAAGCTCTCTCAGCCTTTCTTTGATTGATTCCTGTTCTGGATATAATGTTAGACTGTGTTAACTAATATTCATAGGGACTCAGAAATCAATATATGTAAACTTCTTAAAATGACATTTAAGAAAGAGTATAATGCACAATAGCAAAAATGGGACAACAATGACTGAGATTGGGGTCCCTGACTTCATGACTGTAGCATGCCTGGTGCCTGGGAGTGTTCCTGTGTAGGAGCACAAGATGCCTAACTGCTGTGGCAGTAGCCTCCCTGGGGAGGCTCTGTACAGGAGTCCTATCAGCTCTTACATTGATATCAGGCACACAGCTCTTGGGCAGAAAGAAATTGTTTTGCTAGATAACCAGTGTTTCATCAGTTCCCTTCTCTAGTTCCTGCCCACCTTACAGTAACTTTGGACAGTGGACTTATTTGAGAGCTACACAGAGTTCCTAACATTGCACTTTGCAGTTGTGGGAAAAAGTTGCATAGATGGTCTAGTCTCTGTAACTCTCCTGAAAACAAAGAATAATGCTTACATAGTCTCTAAAATAATAAGACATGTATAAAGATTGCTAACATAACTCTTTAGGTCTGCATTTCCATCAGAGAATAGAGCTCCATCTGATCTCAGCTTAATCTTCAAAATCTGTGTTTATAAACCTTTATTTTCTAATACTCCTTTGACCCTCACTGAACTTGAAAATTTGGTCATGCTGGTCATGGCAAAAGGGGCAAAAATTAGTTGTAGGATTAGAACACTTAAAATCTGTAAAGAGTCACGCCTTACCTGAGATAAGGCTCTGCCTCCCACCTTACTGCATGTTAGAGTGACTCCAAGATAAGTCAGACTTCAGCTTATTTAAAGTTATAATCAAAAGATTGGTTTTTTTTGTTGTAAAATTACTATGATCTCAAATAGGAAGTATAATGTGGTTCTCAGTCGAAATTCAAGATAGCTATTATACAAGCAGAATATATTTTTACTCTTGCTAATTTCATTTTGTAAAACTGTTACCTGTTAATGTTTTGCAGAAGTAGCTGCTTCAAGAACACGCAACCTAGGTAACTTGTGATAATAAGCCATCACCTAACAGATAGTGGTAACAAATACCAGAACAGATAGTAGTAACTTCCAGTACTAATGCAGACTCCAGTTAGATAAAAGGGTAAATAACTGCAAAGTTATGGACATTGAATTTAAAGCCCAGTACTCTTACTGTATGACTGGTGAGACTGGCTTGCTGGATGATCAAGATCAAACTTAGAAATTGGAATTAAATACAGAGGCCAAGAAAAAAAAAAAAAAAACAGTATCTTGCCCTCAAAGTCAGCCTGAACCCAGGGAATAAGAGAACTTCTCTAAGGAGCGCTGCTGCAACTCTGGGTCACACAACCTCCTGATCAAGGAGATTGTTGAGACTAGAGGATGAGAATCGCTCAGTGCATCTGCTGCAGAGGAGGGTCATGGAAAAAGGGAGACACCCCTAATGCTTTCAAGGAAAGCCACCTCATCGAGAAGACCCTGCCTAACCAATGGCACTAATGGAGCTAAGAAGCTGCTCTTAAGTTCTCTATGAGTGGCCCCTGTGGAAACTCAGCTGACTCTTTAACAAGACAGGAACCAGGTCAATTTGACCAGCTTGGTCTTGGACACCCAGCAAAACAGTTAAAACCAAAATATAGCCATTCTTGGGCATTTAAAAGAAATAATAGTTAAAAGTAACTTAAGATGTACACTTGTGTTAACCCACTAAAATTAAGAGTGGAAGCTACAAAAGAAAGATTCTTAGGCAAATGTGCCTGATAACTATCAAGGAAAACTGCCAGAGTCAGAAGATTTTAGTCAGTTTAAGGCCTACAGTCACAGGTAGGCTTTATCTATGTGTGCTCGTATGATTTTCTATCCCTAAGTAACAGAAGTATAGAGATCTCTACTAAACACAGGTTATACCAATAAGGGATATTTTACAAAAATCAGATGACATTAAGTAGCTTAACTATATTTTCTGGGGACCTCAATGACATTAAGAGTTAAATATTGTGTTTACATTCCTGATAACTTGTACAATGTTAAAGTCCCCAAATAAAGGCCTTGTCCTCTCCAGCCTTTGCTAGGCCTAGTTATGGGAACAATTTCTCAGTTCTTCCACCTCCTGGTGAGAGATTGACTTCTGTCATTTTCATGATACTCAGTGGCAAGTTTCAGATGCTGCAACATTTACTTTGTACTAATCTCATTTCAGTACTCATGTCTTTTTGTTCTTCTATCATAGAAGCACCCACCCCCAGATGAGTTTACAGCCTGCTCTTCCCCAACCAGACTTCTACCTTGGACCCCTCAGTTGACCCGATTTTATAAAGGGAACTCCAAACTGCTTGCCCCACGCTGCCCACTTCCAGCTCGAAGAAGTCAGATTGGTCATCGCCCATTTTCCCTACAGCAGTGAAGGAGTTCCTAGTATTAGAGGGGTAAATGAAGTCAGAATAAGGACAGGTAGTTAGTGTAGAAATAGGGAATCGGGTCAATTTGAGGAAATGAAGCCATGAAGCCATCTGCCTTTGGAAGTTGGAGACTGCCCCTGGAAGAATAAAATGTCAAGGATCTCCGGAGCTCATTAATTACCAAATTTACCTGACTTTAAAGACTGTAAGCAAGGAGGTCTATGTGCAGCTCTGGGAGAAAAATGTTGGTTTTATGCTAATCATTCTGGAGTAGTGAGGGAATCCATGACAAAAGTCAGAGAAGGACTAACAAACAGAAAGAAAGAATGGGAAGCTAGTCAGAACTGGTTTGAATCCTGGTTCAATTTTTCCCCTTGGTTAACTACTCTGGTGTCCACTACAGTGGGACCCCTAATATTGTTGTTACTAGCTTTAACTATAGGACCTTGTATAATCAATAAGTTAATTGCTTTTGTTAAAGATAAAATAAATACAGTACAGCTAATGGTGCTAAAGGCCCAATATCAGCCCATTAAGCAGCAAGAATTAGAACAGTAGAGACCCAAGATTGGCTCTCTAAATGTTCTTGGAAAGGGGGGATGTTGAGAGCAGGGTGGTGTCTGTGTTGCTAACTGTCTCAAGGACAAACAGGACTGCTGGGCCCCTGTGCTTACCAAGGTTGTTAAGAGATATTTGTCCGAGGAATGTGCAGTTGCCTGGAGACCTTATCCGTCAAGGACGAGAGCAGGGCCTAGCCCCGACTCAGCTCCTGAATAGTTCACCTGTTCCCTCCCCCCTTCTTCCTCTAGGACCGTCCAGTTCTGGCCGGACCCAATGAAAATCAAATAGATTGACCGGACCCAACCAGGGGAGGTTTAGCTGTTCGAATGTTAGCCAATTAGAAGAACACTGTAAAACTGCTTGCTTTTCCTTATAAAAACCCTGCTGACGAGGGCTCGGGGCCTCTCCTAGCGTCGTTGATTAAGGACGCAGAGGACCGGGTTCGAACTCGCTAATAAATGACTCTTTGCTGCTTGCATTGATCGTGGTCTCTGGTGGTCCTTGTGGGGTCTCAAGCCTTTGGGCACAACAAAACGTCCCCACCTTCTGAGTTTTCTTGTATCAAATAGTATGAAAGTCTCTCAGCTTTCTTTTTATCTTTTTGGTAGGCCAACTTAACATTTTAGACACTTTAGAAGAAACAATGTAGAGACACCCAACTTTGCCTTTGGAGCCCAGGTATAATCTCCAACATCTGGGAGGACAGGTCACATGCTCTCCATGGATGGGGAACCTTTTGGACTATCACCAATAAATTAGAAAAATGAAACTGGTAGTTTCTTGAAAAGAATTCAGAAGTAGGAATTGCATTTTTCCTGAGTATAATAGAATTATTAAGAGTCCCCCTGCACTGTCTCCTACAGAGAAGTGATCCTCTGCTGCCACCAACCCTTCTGTTTATCCCCATGTGTCTGCTGGACAGGGAACCAAGACAGCCTGCTTCCCTCAGCATCCCGATAGCCACCTCTCCCCATCCTCTCCCCTTTCCAACTCATCTCCACCTGAGACCTGCTGGCTCCTTAAGTCTATGACTCTATTGTACAGAAAGTTCCTGAAGCCCCTTGCCTTTCCCCAAGTGGCTCCTTCAGTCATCCCACCTTCCTGAATGCCAGAGCTCAGCTGGGGGCTGCTGTCTCCTTCCCATGCCTTCCTCCCCATCTTGGATTCAGGATCAGATGCTCTTTCCTGTGGCTCCTGGTGAACAAATCCAGCAACGGTGCACCAACTCTCCCTCACTCCTCTCTGGGAGGCCTCTACCACGTGGCAATGTCCCAGCTCTCTCAGACATTGCTGTGGCACCTCCTCAACCCACCATGCTTCTCTACTCAAGGACTCTGCCCTGGGCCAGATATCACACCTGCACCTCATCCCTTGCCAGCACAGAACTGCTATGAAGTCTCCCCATTTTCCCTACTTTATTATCTAAAGAACTCTGTGAACCCAGATGATGACACTACCCAGGAAGGCTCCACCACAACGGGCCCAGGGTGAAGTCCCGGGCTCTGGGGCAGCCCGTTCCCTTGCCCTGGCTCGTGCACACACCTCCACTCTCCATGTTCCCCAACCCACTCCTGGCTTTCTGTGGTCACTAACTCTCTGTGATGCAGCTCTCTCTGCAAACACCTCCCCTCAGCCAAACTTCCAACTGTGTTCTCGTGAAGGTTCTCAATATCCTTCCCCTTGGAACCCACCTTCTGCTCCGCATTCACCCCCAAGGCCCGATCAGCCCAGCCCTGTCCCTGGTACGCTGAGGGCAGCGCAGAGCTCACTGGATCCCTGCCTCCAAGTGGACACTTCCTAAGTCCTTGGAATGTTAACACTGCATGAAACTATTCACATTTTGTCATAAAGAGACCCAGCACAGCAAAGGGAGGCTGAGAAAACAAGTTGCCAGAAGAAAATATGTCAGGACACACTTCATCCAGCTCACTTCGGAACTGGCAGAGAAATGGAAACTGCTACTGGGAGTCCTCCAAACTTCAACGTTCCATTTCTTGGAGTTTATGCAGAGTGGTTCAGTCACTGCAATGTCCTTCTTTAGTTCAATACAATTTTGGGTTTTGTTTTTAATTTTGTACCTCATTATTAGTCAATGGAAAATTATATATACATATACATATATATAAACTGCATATTTACACATATGCATATGCATATGTGCATGAGTATATATAATTTCCTAATGGCTTCATGACTACACACACATGGCTCTTACTAAGATTAGTGGTGCTCCTGGTCCAGACATTCACTGTGTTCATGATGACTCAGCAGCTCACTTAAGAAACAAGTTGTGTTCAAGGAAGAATGAACTGGCGTGCTGGAGAGAGGGCAAGAAGACAACTCAACTCATTAGTCCTTTCTCAACAGGCCTGAGACCAACTCCCTGACCCTCCTGATGACATCCCAGAGTCACCACACAGCTGGCTGGTCACCCAGTGTCCTGTCCTCCACTTGGGAGACCTGAGGTACAAAAATCACACAGGACACATTCCAGAGTGCATCCAGGGAGCCATGAGCAATCTGGCTCTGATAAATGCACTTCTTAAAGTCAAACAAGCAGCAATCAAGCAACTGGCCTTAGCACATCCAGGAGACAGGGGACAATGAGGTTGTGCAACGAAAAATGCCATTAAATTGTTCTCTGAACAGTAGGATTGAATGAGACAACCTATATATCTAAAAGTACAAAAGTCTAATGTAATTTATATTTATAATTAGGACTCTCTTACTTTTGCTCTCAAAAGCATTGACACATGACATTGGGGTGACACTTTTTAAGGATGACTATGGTATTGTCAGCCAGACTCAGAGTCAGTCTTCATAAATTTTTTTAATTGAATAAATTTGTGATATGGAAGTTGCCAGTTCACCTAGAGCAGCGAGAGGGCACATTTTCCCTTCTGTATAAGAGCAGTTACACCTTGGAAGTGTGTCCATTTCCTCAGACTCAAGGCTTGGACAGGCACAAGCTGCTGTGCTGGAGTCCACTGATGGATTGCAGAAGCTTCCTGAACATGAGTCTCTGATCCAGTGCATCAGGAAAGAAGCACCCTGCCTGGGTTGCCTTCAGTGTTCTGAACTCGTTTCTGGAAGCAATGCCTCTGTCAGGTGTCACGAGGCACCAGTCTGAGACCCAGACCTGGACTGCTCTCAGGGAGAGTTCAAGACCAGCAGGTCATAAGCAGAAAACACAAAGGGGACATGAGGGAGCCTTCCCAGGGGGGAGAATTAGGGAGCAGAGTGTCAGGGACAGGATGGGCAAGCGGAGGGGACTCTGGAAAGACAGAACTTTAAGACTATAGAGATGCTGCACATTTTTCTCAAGAAACACCTGCACTTATTGAGCACCTGCAGTTTACAAAGAGCTTTAGTGGGTGGCTAGCCCAGGTGTGGTCCACAGACCTGCACATCCGGGGTCAGAAATGCGGGGTCTCCATCACCACCAGCCAAAGCCTATCACCCCAGAAGCTGCATTTAGAAAGGTGATTTCTGAAAAGGTTGAAGTTCAAGAAGTGCAACTTTGAGGCATGACCACCTTTAGGCCTCACACAGACCGATGGGGAGGGACCAGGAATTGTCAGGAGTCTCAGTCTCAGAGTGGCTCATCGGAGATCTGGACAATGTGACCGTAACTGACCCCTTGCCCAGCAAATGCTCCCTGATCACCACCTGCACCCTGGACCCAGTGCTGGTCCTATCCCAGACCTCAGGCTTGTCACGTCTCCCCCACTTTCTCTGGGTATTTAAGACAACATGGCCACTTCCCCAAGATCTCAGTTGACCTAACTCTCAGTCACTGAGAGCGCTGTCACCACGACATTCCTTTTCCTGATCAGGAAGTTGAGGCTCCAAAGGAGAAAGTGATTCTCTACAAGCTCAAGAGGTCATCTGATTCACAAGGAGCTTTTGAGTGGTGGACAAGACTGTGCTGCATTCTCTGGATGTCCCTGACGTGGAAACCTTGAGGAGGCTGCAGAGGGCCCTGCTTGGCATCAGGACCCCAGAGGCTCAGGTCAGCATCCTTGGGGCAGGAGGGCCTGCTGGGTGTGGGTGCTGGGGGGTGAGGCACCCTCCCTCTGTCCAGCTGAGTTAGTCCAGAGGCCAGAAAAGCAAGAGTGGCCACCAGAAGGCACCAGGGCCAAGGCTCAAGGTGGCTGTGGGGACACACAGTGTCCAGTGGTGGAACAAGTCATCTGGAGGGTTAGTGAGCTTCTCTCCCTGAGAAGAGTTTGGCAACACCCTGGCAGGGCTTTTGGGGGTGTCCAAGCTTCAGAGAAAGAGGAAGACTGACAAAGCCTCAGGGCTGCAGGCCACTCCAAGCCCAGCCCAGCGCTCAGTACCTGGGAGACCCTGGCCTCTCCAGCCTCCCTGGGCCTCAGTTTTCTTATTGCAAAATGGGAACCATGACGTGCTTTCCCAATGAGCCAAAGTGGGGCCAGCACTTGACCCAGGGCCCAGGATTGCTCCCAGCTGACCTTGTCTATTAGGAGGGCGCCTGTCCTGGTTGCTCAGGAGACAGCATTAACCAGTGCGGAGTTGCAGGGTCAGGAAGTTACTCCCTTCCAGCTCTCCACCACCCTGCCCCATCAAGGAGAAGGGCTCCATCTGCTGCCACCCCAACTTCAACACCTGCCACTTTTCTCTTAAAAAAAAAAATCAAAGGTGCACCCATTTTAAGCGGATCATGCAAAGCCTCTTACACATCCGCAGGGAGAAGTGGACTGTTCCCAGCCCCTGGCTGCCACTGGCCCTCCCAGCTGGTGCCTTCGCCACCGTCCTCACTGCTGGCCCCCAAGAGTAGGTCTGCCTGTTCTTGAACCTCAGTTCAACAGTCATATAGTATTTATTTGCTTTACTGAGATATCATTTGCACCTCACATCATTCATTCATTTAAATTTTACTGACTTTTATATGTTCACAATGCTGGGAAAATGTTGCCACTGTCAATTTTAGAATATTTCATCACCTCCAAAACCAACCTTGAATTCTCACTATCACCCCCAAAGCCCCTGCCCTCTCCAGTCCCTGGCATCACAAATCTGCTTTCTATTTTTTTGAATTATTATTTTTAAAATTTTTAAATATTTGTTCTTATTTATTGTACATGAGAGTATAATGCATTTCTACATTTTGATAGATCATACATAAATGGAGTGTATTCTCTCATTTTTCTGATTATATATATTTTAGGATCACATCAGTCATACAGTCATATTTGTATATGAGGTAATAATTACAAATCTGCATTCTGTCTTTGTGGATTTACCTATTCTGAATGTTTCATGTATTTGAAATTATACCATATGTGTTTTTTCGTGTCTGGCTTATTTCACTTAGCATAATATTTTCACACTTCATCCACTGATGGATCTGTAGCCCTTCCTCACTGGGTGAATACATCACATTTTATTTACCTATTCATCCATGGGTGGACAAATGCACACCTTTGAGTTTGCTTCTTTTGCTTCCTGTTATGTCAGTGAAGTTCATCTTTGCTATACTGTGTTCAGAGTTCATTCTTTTTCATTGCTATCTAATTTCCCTCAAATAAACATCTCTGTTTATGACCCTCATCCTGGGCCTGGACATTTGGGTGGTTTCCACTTTGGCCTTCAGCACTGTTAGGAATAAAGCTGAAAGAATCATTTCATGGGGGTCATTGGCAACTTTGTTTCAGCTGGGTGCAGCCAGAATGTCCTGCAGGTGTGTGTAGGCGTTTGTTTGCCTGACTCTTTTTGAACATAGAGAGCAAATGTCAGGATTTAACAACCTTCCATGGCTCTCACTGTATGGAGCTCCTCTCTGGTTTTCTCTTCACGCAAAGGGACATTGTGTGTGTAGTGTTGGTCCCAAGTGTTCTTTTAAAATAATGTGGTTTAAGAAAAGAGTTTCAAGAAAGGCTTCAGTAAATGACAAACTAGAGTCCTGGTAATGCTGGGGCAGAGCAGAAGTCTAGAAGGTCCCCAATGAATGAAGGTTGGCTGCCTTGGTGTGGAGTTTGGAGATAAGCCGTGGTGGCTGAGAAGACTTCCTGGCAGAAGAGTGAGACCCAGAAGGACACATGAGGACCAGGAGTGTGAGGGCGGAGTGAAGCAGAGGCCCCTGGGTGGGGCGGGGGCCGTGGGCAGTCTTAACGTGGGGCAGGGCTGCCAGCATCCAGATGCAGGTCCCTCTCTCAAGTTGGGCCTGACCTTGGGAGCACAGCACTGCCTGACCCTCAGCCATCCGCCATGAGACACAGGCCTTGGAGGGCACAAGAAGCTTAGTAGGGTCCTCTGTGCAGAATCCCACCATCTAGACCTAAGTTTTTGTTTGGCGAGTCTTTGAACAAGTTTATCTCATAATTGGGAAGAGGAATGTACAATGAGACCTCTTTCAATTGCCTACACCTGTCACCAATCTGGAGTTTCAGCAGCGGTGGGACCAGACTCCAGGGGTCAATGCTGTGCCAGAGCTGGGTGTCCACTGTTCCCATGCACCCTCCCAAATGCCACAGTCCCCACCACTCCCTATCACTTCCCCAAAGCCGAAGGGCGGTGTCAGTCCCACTTACTACCCCTCTCTCACCACTGTTATTATCGCTGTCATTGGGCAAATGAAAGTGACAGGCCTCTGGAGCAGCCACGTATCTCACAAAAGTGAGACACTCAAGAGAACTAGTCCTGAGAACGGCCACCTGTCCTTGCTCACGGCATCCGAGGTCCTCTCATCACCTGTCGCTCTTGCAGGCACTGAGGCTGAAACTGGCCTTAGCGATGTGAAAAGCCCCACCCAGGAGAAGGTCTGCCAGGGATGGTGGGTGGTGTGCAGGACCCTCAGGACAGATTCTGATGGCTGCCAGGTAGCCATGCACGCCAGAGCTGGCGTGAGAAACCGACCAAGCCAAGCAGTCCACGTTCAGCCTTCCATCACACAAGGCTGCTGCCCTACTCACCAACTGTGATCCTGAGCGAGTCCTCTCTCCACTGTGGGCCTCAGGTGCCCCACATGGCTTCTCACGGGTACACACACAGCATCATTTCTAATTCACACAATGCACATTCCAAATGCCATACACTCAGCTGGACTCCAAGACCTGTCACCGATGACTGCTGTCCTTAGTCCCCGCTTGCCACCCCCACCCCATGGAGTTGTACCCAATGGCCACCAGGGTCCCTGTCTCCTCCATCTGACAGCAGCTGGAGGTCATGCCAGTAAGTAGTTCCTTAACTAAACAAATGAATGAGGCAGGTCTCTGCCCACGTGAAGCTCTGGGAGAGAACACTTAGACACTCCACATTCAAGCTGGATATCGTTTAAATCGCCAGGCTGCCACCTGCCTGCGTCCCCTCAGGACAGTGTTTTCAGAGCTCAGAGTTTAACTGCAGACACCACAGCATCACCCAGGGCTGGTGGAAATCAGGCTCCTGCTGTCTGCCTGCTTGCAGCTCATCACCCCTGAATGACACATGCCAGGGGATGTAGCACTTCAGGGACAGGAGCAGACTCATGGCAGTGGGGCAGGGCAGGACCATCAGTCACCTTGCCTGCCTCCTTCTCTGCTCTCCACTGGGCCTTTCCCTGCCTCAGCCAGGATGACCCTGCTCTACAAATCAGGGGTCTCCTCCAGGCCACCTGTGACTCCCGGATTTCTGCTCATGCAGGTAAAAAGCTGAACTCCTCGCTGGGTCCACAAAGCCCTGGAGAACCTGAACCCACAACTGCTCCATCCTCCTCTACCATCATTCTCTTCTACCTTGCTGACCATGTCCCAGCCACACCAGGCTCATTGCTGTATCTCCAATGAGTCCCTCCTGCCCCAGGACCTTAGCACATACTGCTGGCTCTTCCTGGCTTGCTCATACCCCAGTCTTCACATGGTGAGTTCCTCTACCTGCTTTATGTCTCTGCTTTCAGAGGTCTTATTTAAAATATTTCCCTTGTCTTGCACTCTCTGCTCTTGCTTTACTTTTCTTCACTAAATTTCTTACTGTGGATAGCATTCTTTGCAGTCACTGGTATATGAGTTTCTCTGATACTCCCCCACCCCATGGTGCTAATGTCACTCCAGGAGGGCAAAGGCTTTGGAGGACAAAAGTGAACTAAACACGGGGTCTTGACTTGTGCTTCCATTGTAAGCATTCAATGCCTGCATTGTTATTCTTGGGTCCCACTCTTGGGCCCCCTTTATCATTTAGAACCTCTAAGTTCTGCCTCCTGCTCTGCAGAGGCTATAAGAGGGAGCAGGTAGTTTTGGACCACTTGTCAGAAGAAACTGAGGCTCAGGGATGTGACATGACTTCCTAGATCACACAGGGCCCCTTAACTCTCTGCTAAAATTGTGCCCTCTTCCCCCCACCACAGGGCTTCTGCCAGGCTGTTCCCCTTTACACCACCCTATGAACTCTTGGCCATAGTCGGATCTTGAATGCTCCCCAAGGCCCATGTGTTGAAGGCTTGGTCTCTAGGCTATAAGTAGGTGGGGCCTCATGGAAGGAAGTTAGGTCATTGGGAGTGTGCCCTTGAAGGGGATAGTGGGAGTCTCCCTGAATCGCCTCCTGCTTCCTGACTTTGCTCCTGCATTCTTTCCCCACCATGTAGGGCTGCCTCACCACAGGCCCAAAGCAGCAGAGTCATGGAAGGCAACCTCTGAAACTGAGCCAAAATAAACCTTTCTTCTCCTTAAGTGGCTTGTCAGGTGTTTTGTCACAGTAACAGAAAGATGACTACAACACTGATCTTCTTTCAGACTTCTTTTCAACATCACCAGCCTGCAGGTCCCACCTCTCCCCTGAGTCTAGGGCCCATTTGCTTTTTGGAAATTCCCAGCACTCCTGTTCCTCTTGAAACTGTCCATCAGAATTTACAGTGTAAAAATGGGTGGATTAAAGGGCCTCTGTGGGATGCAAATGTAAGCCACCCTAGGAAGGCAGGTGCTCCCCAGGTAAGATGGGGGAAGAAAAGAAAACCAATGCAGGTGCATTGATGAGCAGGGGCTCAGTTCTGCAGGGGTGCTTTGGAGGCTTTGAATGGCGCTCTGAGGTGCAGGAAGCTGGAACATTCCTCCACAATCTCACAGGTCATTTGTTACAAGTTGTTCCAAAGCATGAGCTTCCTGGCACTTCCAGTCTACCTGTGCGGACATTGGAAAGCCTGCAGCCCAGAGAAGCAGATGGTGGAGGTAGGATGCCATCAACACATTTGAGAAGTGACTCTGAATGGTCCAGAGTGGGACAAGAGATGTGTGGTGACCAAGCTTCTCCTGCAGCTTCTTGCTGTAGCTGCAACTTGTAGCTTTATAAACTGTCAATTCACAACACTCCACTTGGTACCCTGAGCCTCAAATGTCTGAGAAGCACAAGGCCTGTGTTCTGTCCTCTAGATCAGAAACCATAGTTATGAAGTCCAGACTGTAACACCAGGACAGCCCAGTGAGGCAGGAACAATTCATAGATGAGATGTAGAAGCACAGAGAGGTGAAGTGATTTATCTATGGTCACACAGCTAGTAATGTAGTACATGATAGTGCTGAAATTTGAACCCAGGACCTGCACCCTAAGCTCACTCTTCTGCAAATCATAGCTGGTCACATGACAATTACCCTTCCTTCATGTGAGGACAGTCTCTACATCCACCCTGATCATCCCCATTTTATGGGTGGGGAAACTGAGGCCCAGGAGGGATGTAATCAGAGAGCACATGGGAGCCAGATCCTGGGGTGGAGACTCAGGCCAGCTGCCTGCCAGGGAGTCAGCCTCAGTCACTGCCCCTCACTAGCCCCCTGGAGGCCGGCAAGCAGAAGCAAGTTTGGGAAATATGGATCACTGCCATTTACCGGGCAATGTTATGGCCATACTGTGTAGCCTCCATGCAGTCTGCCTGTGAGGTCTGACTACACCCATGTCATGGCAGGGAGCCAGTGTTGCTCCCCCTAGCATGCAGTAGGGTCAGGATAATCCAGGATACTTGGCCTCCAGGACCGAATCCACATTTACACCCAAAGCAGGAATTCCTTTTAGGACCTCTGTGCTTGGTGGCCTCTGGTCCCTGGGGCTCCCCACGTTACACACATGTCAGTCCCCTGTGGGCAGCTCCAGCTATGTCCTGTCTCTTCCCAGAGGAGCGTCTGGACATCAGACATGGTCCCTTCTCTGCTGAACAGCGTCAGAGCCAGCACCTGGTTCAGCCTTCGTGGTTGGCATGAAACCCCCAAAACAGGGAGCAGATATTCTTCCTGGAGTCTTTGAATCTATAGCAGCAGCAGCAGCAGCAGGCCTGCTTTATGGGCTCCAGCTGGAAGCCACCACAAGGTTCATCCCCCACTCTAAAATGCATCCCATCATTTGTGAAGAGTAACTTGGGGGAATGTTGCCACTTCTCTGCTGACATGACTCTCAATGTTGATTCTGAATGCTGCTTTCACTCCCTAGAGTGACCCTCCCACTCCCACCTCAGCCCTCCAGCTCCAGGGGTGCAGGTGGGGAAATGGAGGCTTGGCCACTGCCTGCCCAGTCCCACTGTGGCTCAGTGGAGGGAGGGACAGCCGATGGGCAGAGAGGACTGGGCCTGGTTCCTGGGTTCTCTGGTACCAACTCAGGCTTGGCTGAGGCGAGGAGTGCAGGCATCTTTCTCTCCACTGATTTCTTTCTGGGTGAGGAGGTTGCAGGGCCTCCCAGAGCTGCCTCCAGTGGGTCTGAATTGGGGCCTCTAGAGTAATTTTTGGTGGTTACCTGTCCTTATTGCTGAAAATAAGTTGATAATTTCTAGGGATAGAAGCCAGAAGTTTGACATTGTTTTTTTTTTTTATTTGCTATTGATTCAGAAGAGTCTACTCAAGGATAAATTAAGTCTAAACTCTGTGTGTGTGTGTGTGTGTGTGTGTGTGTGTGTGTGTGTGTGTTATGATGTAATAGATACATGTTTTAATGTCAACTGGTTAAGGCATCTTTTTGGTATATTAGTCAATATCATAAGTAGCACTCGACCACAAATTTTAAATAAATAAACAAATCTTCAAATTTTAAGAAAGAAACTGATATAAACAATGGATCATTGTTTAACTTTTAAAAAGGAGAAGATACTGCCATTTATTATAATAAGGGTGAAACTGGAGAACAGTATGTTAAGTAAAATATGCCAGACACAGAAATAAATATTGCATGATCTCACCAACATTGGGAGTCATTTTTAAAAAGGTTAAATATATAGAAATAGAGAAAAAAACAATTGTTACCAGGAGGGGAATGGAGGGAGATGAAATGGAATTTATAGGTGAGAGAATTCTAAATAGCAGATAGGTAGGATAAACAAAGTCGAGGGATATAATGTACAATATGAGGACTATAGTTAATAATAGTGAGTATACCAATGTTATATGAGTAATCCGTAGCTGTTTCTTATACACACACACACACACACACACACACAGAGAACAATGATGTAAGATGATAAATATGTTAATTTGTTTATTATAATAACCATTTTACCAACTATATGGTTCTCATTATGTTGTAAGTTTTAAATATACACAAAAATTATTAAAAATTAAGAAATAAAAATTCCCAATTAGCAAGTCTCTACAAAGTACATTATTACTGGTATTGACCTTCAACTAGCTAACAAATCTAGTCATGCAGTGGCACTTCTTGAAAACACAAATGTACTTGGTTAACTATGTACTAAAAATGGAAGAATTATAAAACAGAGAAAAGATATTTGTGTGACCTGACACAGTAGACCTGGCAAGAGAGGACTTAGACCCCTCTACCAAGTTTGAACTTGGATTGTTGTCATCCTATGTGCCAACTTTGAATGGAACGTTGGATATCATCTGTCCTAGAGGAAATCAGCACACACATCTTTAAGATGCTTTCTGGTTACTGAAAAGCACCAGTTTGACTACCCACGAGGATGCAGTAGCCTAGATTTTAAAGGACATCTCTGCTCCCTTTGGCAGCTGTCAGGCAGTTTTCCCACCCTATGCTACCAATATGCTTCAGATGGAAGGGCAACCAAACAAGGATATTTTCCAGGCCCTTTCTCTGCTCGGAGCATTCCAATGAGATGCCAATTGTCATGATGTTTTTTGTGCCCATGGCCATCTGCTTATTGAGTGTTGGGCAGGTGCCAATAGATTTTTCTCTCCATGGCTACCCAGTTGTCATTAGGTAGCAGTGCTATCTTTTCTTCATTACTAACCTGGCCAGATTTGTCCATAAAGTTCTTGCTCTAAAATTCTCTGTGAGATTCGTTGCTCTTGACATAGCTTTATGAAATTATGTTCAGCTATTTGGATTATTTATATCAACTGTTGTCTTAGGGCCTAGAAGACAAGAAAACTCTAATTTTTTGTAGATGTGGGTAGTTAGTATTTTTGAGGACTTTCACTTTGAGCATCATTACAGTAGGGTAAGAGATATTAGAGTGTGTATGGTCACAAACTTATCTATGAAGTAAAATTCTTGCCTTGTTTTTGGGCCTTGTTGAATGGAACCATGTTCTTATAGCTGGCCTAAACTGAATAGCACAATAGGAACTTTCTTATCCTTACTTCCACCTGGATACAACCCACCATGTAGAATTTACTGGTCTCAAAATTCCTATGTCCCTGCCTCTTATGCCCATGATTCCACCTTATACTTATGTACATTTCTTATTTTATCTTCTAAACTTTTAAATAGAGTCAGCAGGGGTGGGGTTTGTCTTATTCACCTTTATATTTGCACTGTGCTTAGACCAGCAGTTTATGCAGAGATTACAGTGAGTTAATAGGTGTTGGATAAATATATGAATGAAGGTTGGAAGGATACTAAATAAAAAGTACAAATTTCAAAGTCAAATCCAAATTCAAACTGGCCTTTCATGGCTGGGGCTATGACTGTATTCTGAGAGCTCAGAAGAATGCTAGAGATAAAAACTTAATCAGCAATATGATGTTCTAGCACACTTCAGGCAGTTTACCTGTTTTAATTCTTTTACTTCTTCTACCCACTGTGAATTTGATTCTGTTATTACTACACTTTATAGATAAGGAAGCTGAGATGCTGAAAACTTGCATAACTTACTCACTATCATACAATAGGTGATGCATCTAGAATCAAATGGATGGGTATTTAGGTTATTTAGAGCAGTTAGATGCTTCCTCACTTCAAAGGTTGCATTTTACTCATGTTTTTAGTTGGAAAAACATAATAAAAGATGGAGAAAAGTGTCAACCATGGCATTTATTTCAATTTGGGATTTTCATGAGAAGCCAGTACTAATATGAAAAATCACTAAATTCTCTGGCACACTGAGATTTTGATATGAAATAGCTCATTCTGTTTTTCTACTTCAAATATTTGGTCTACTTTATAAATGAAAGTTTGAAGTACTCAATATTCTATAACCTACTTCTTCAAGGATAATATAGTTCAAATGTGAGTATGCTTTACCTGGATTTGAAGCCTAAAGTCAGTTAAAAGTAATTTTCCTAGCAGAAAATCAAAAATCTTATTCTTTTGAGACTGACATTATACTTATCATGATTACTAATTTTTTTCATGGTGTGTATTTATTTTGTTTTCTAAGTGCCTAAAGGATTTTGTGAGAATATTCTGGTTCCCACATAAGAATATAACATTGAATGTAGAACAGTTTCCCAAGGTTGACTCTTTATTATGCTAAAACCAGTGGATCCTAGTCTGACTGGTTGTTAGAATCATCTGGGGAACTTTTATGGTAGTTGTTCCTGTGGTGTTATTTTTAAATTATCAAATCACTGAACATTATGATTTGGTGATCCTGTGTAGGGCCAGAGATATGTATTCAAAATTATATGAATTACTTATAAAATAATATATGCCACTGTAATAAAACCACTACCACAAAATGCATGCCTAAAAACATAAAGACCATCTAAGTGAAAAGTACAGTATAGTTTGTAGAAGAGACATTTATACTCCTGTGTTCATTGCAGCACTATTTATGATAGTCAAGAAATGGAAACAACCTAAGAATCTATGAGCTGAAATGGATAAAGAGAATGTGGTTTTCGGTAGCAAAATATTGATCTACCTGACAGCAGATTTGTCAGTAGAGCTGCAATTTCAAGCTGTTCTCCCAAAACATAAGCCCCGCGGGGCTCAAGCTCTCAAACCATTCTCCCCATTTACATGATACCATGGGCAACATGATTACTCAGGTACCATTTCTGTGCAACCTGAAATAAAAGAAATTGTTTACTACATATAATAGTGACAATAAGAAATGACAGTGTGAATATTATTTTTATTTTCCAAAGATGTAGGTTAAGCATCCCTTTTTCTTAGTGAGAAATATAAGATATAAAGCAATGTATTAAAAATAACACAGAGTATGTACATTAACAATTTGGAAGAAAGAACACTGTGTAAGTTTTATAGATATATTTATTCTGGGAGAATAAATATGAATGCGTGCAGAGTTGACAATGAATCAGCTTTTGCCTCTCACACTTTAATATTGGCTGAATTGTTTTCACTGGCAGCCGTTTGTTAAATAAATTCTTGAATATACCAAGAAAGAACCTGATAATCAGAGCAAGGAAATGGAGATGACAACTTCAGACTACTGATATTAAACCCTGTGCCTTTCCTATCTAGAAGGGTACACAGTTCCCCTTGAGACTCACTCCCTCTGACCAGGATGTTATCCACCCTGCCAAGCAGATATTATGTTCTAATTGCCGAATTTAGCATGTGAGCAAGTAATCGAATAGTGCTGTGAGGAAAACTGGTAATGTGCTTTAATGGGTTGATTGAGCAGTGTCCAGAGTGATCTGATAATAGGTACCTAGGTGACGGCAGAAGTCAGAATTGACTTCCCTTCAGTAATCAATCAAAAGTGGTCACCCCCAGCAGAATGCCCAAGCAGCAGCAGGGAAGAAAAAAAATAAAGAAATCAGCTTTTTGTGGGCAACAATTCAAGTGGATTGAAAAGATGACCGACCACCTTACTAGCAGCAGGTCTCTTGTTCAGAGAATATTGCTGAGATTTTATTTAATACACAAGATTTTATTGAAGAAAAAAAATCCCCCCAAAATTAGTTGTTTATGTTAAAAGAGTAAAATGTAACTCTCATCAGCACTTTGAAGCTGCTGCTCTGCAGGAGGTGGGGATCCACAAATTCATTCCTCCATAGACAAGGCAATAGGGCTTGGTAATAAAGTGCTCTGACCTTTTTATCAGGCACTGGTCCAATCCAGCATAATTCAGCAAGGACAGCAAAACAAAATAAAAGACTTGTAATGAACAGAAGAATAATATTTATCACAAGAGAAATGGTGAACAGATATGGCTCTCCTTCCTGTAGATAGAGTGAACATAAAGAACATATAGTATGAAACCTTCTGTTTCCTTTTATTTTTCCTTTATTTGTTTGTTTTGTTTATTGATTATTACACAGTACTAAGAATACTTTGGAATCTGGAATATATAAAAATATAGACTAAAATAAATGTAAGAAACACAATTTCTTCCTTTTTATTGTTATGTTAAGCTTACCATATAAGTAGGTATTGTGGGAAATAAAAACATCCTATCTGAATACATTTCATTCCATTTATCCAGAGAAATATATACACAAGTAAGTATATTAGAAAATACTGCAAGACTTAGGTTTGAATCCTGGTTTCGCCATTTACCAGATATTGCCTTGGGCAATCATTTTAGCATTTAAGACTCAGTTTCTTTCTCTGTGGAACTGAGACGATTACATTGCCTTCATGAGATTATGAGGAAAAAGTGAAGTAACACTGGCTACAGTTGTAAATCTTTAGGTGGTCATAAATATTAATTCTTTTTATGTCTTTTGATTTAATTTGGATAGAATTATCTATTCATTGGTTTTTAAAACCTGTTTTATACTTACAGGAAACTTAAATACCTGTATATGTTGTTTAAAGGGAAAGTACCTAGAATACATTAATTACTTGACTTAAGCCAAGTGTTGGATTTGATTAAAAAGAATAATTTAATGATCTATTCATATGGTAAAGCTTATTTTCTCCCTCAAACCTTGAACTTCATCTGATATGTGGAGAAAAATTGGCATTATTTTAAAGAATGCAAGGAGAATGCATAATTTTTGAGACCTTAAGTTTTTTAAGTAAACACACAAATACAAAAGCAACTATCTGAAGCCATTAGGGAAAACAAACAAGGAAAAACTCAGAAATGACTTCCAAAGCTCCATTCTTTAAAACTACTGTTGCTAACAACTTCAAAATTTCATATGGTGTTGAGGGATGCCCAGGTAGGGAATAGCATTAAAAATATTTTCTCTTTATAAAGAGAATGTTGACCTCAACTCTGAATAGAGCAAACATGGACAGAAAAAAATAAGAAACAGTGTTCTGAATCAGTGAAAATGCTGGCTTCTAGTTGTTTTTGTGGCTCAGTTCATCACTGTATCTTATAGCTAGGTCCTAACTTGAGACTTGCCAGCATTCTTCCAGTTCATTTTTCTCTTTGGTTTAACTGTAAAGAATTATACCTCTGGCTGGGGAGATAGCTCAGTCGGTAGAGTGCTTGCTTGCAAGCACAAGGCCCTGGGTTCGATCCCCAGCACAAAAAAAAAAAAAAAGAATTATACCTCTGTCATGGCCAACAGTGATTCCATTCATTATCAGGTTTTGCCACCAACGGGGTACTACTCCACTTTAAAATTAGCGAAGCTTAGTGTATACTTTTTAAAAATTTAAATAAATCTGAGAATTAAGGTAGAGGTCAAATGCCATCTTCTCTGATCCCTTCATACCAAAACATCTTTGATACAACTTTATCTTAAATTCACTTAAAGTTCTATGTATTTTCTACTTTGATTTTAATGATTTCTATATAAAATACTTTTATGATTCAGTAAATTGTTATATTGTTCCCCAAAACAGGATTTGTGATAAAGTCATCTGTGTAATCCCTTTGCCTAACCCAGCACCTTGAACTCAAGGTGAGCTCAATAATGGAACATGGCAGACCGCTTAAGAACAGTTTTTGAGGTCAGATGCCCAAAGTTGGAAGTTGAGCTACTATATCAGCATGTGACTTTTCCTGAATTTTTTTAACTCTTACTTTCTCACTTGAGAAATGGTATAGAAATAGCAGTTACCTCATTATGGCAAGGATTGGACAATGTAAAGTAGTTAGTATAGGGCCTGACACACAGTAAGCACTAAAATAGTGATGACTGACATTGTCCCTAAGGTGCACTCAACCAAAAACCAGAAACATTCAGCATTCTGGGGTAAGACATTTGCATAGCTGAAAGTTACTTTTTTAAAATTAAAGCTGACAGCTTAACAAGTTTAATCCCCTAGCTTCTCACAAATGACTTTCTGGGTTCAAATGATTTTTAGTGAGATAAAATCTTTGAAGAAATCTACTGATAAAGTATGTAGCACATGCATTTTCAGGTTGTTTTTTAAACACATTTCTTCAGATTGGAAATGTGTCTACAGAGCTTGAAAACTACAAATAAAACAAGAAGGTGATTCAACTCTGTCAGAGAAATGTAATCTAGAGTTTAGAAAGGCTTCAATGACTTCTATTACCCTGCCAGGAACAATAGAATGTTTGCTTAATAATCCAGTTTCTCGGGCTGGGGCTGTAGCTCAGGGGTAGAGTGCTTATATTGCACATGTGAGGCACTGGGTTCAATCCTAGCAACACATAAAAATAAAACAAAAATAAAGGTATTGTGTCCAACTACAATTAAAAATATTTTTTAAAAAATAAACCTGCTTTTTATAATTTAACAAATTACCAAATCATTAGTCAAAGACAGATTTGATTTATTAACCAACATCCTTCTCACAAGGATAGTGAAACAGGGGTCTAGCAATGCCGCGCAGTGTTTTCTTTCACATACTCAATTTTTGCTTTGCAAAGAAAGTGAAGACAGAGTGCACTGCCCAGGGTATGACAGCCAGTTCTCATTTATTCTCCCTGTATGCAAAGACCTGTTATCAATTCTTGCAGGCAGTACTGACCCAGTGTCCATGAATAATGCTTCTGCTTAGAGGCAATACTTATAAATTTTGCCTGTTAAGAGAGAAAGGAGCGCATTGCTTCCAAGGCACTTAAGCCATGGAGTAATGTGTGTTTGACTAGTCCCTGCTCTGCCATAGCAACATTCTAGTTGATGGGATCCAGGACTCAGTGGTGTTCATTTATTCATTAGGCATACATCAAACACTTACTTGGCTCCTAAATATCTAGCACTAAAATTCATAGTGGTTGCTGATTTATGGCATTTGCTGTATATTAGAAACACACAAAGAACTCTACAACATGTGTGGATCCCATCCCAATCAATTATATTAAAATACCTTGGATGGAGCTCAAGCATCTGCATTTTTTTTAAAGTTCTGCAAGTGATATAAATATGCAGCCAAGGCTAAAATCTCTAGTGATAGCTTCTTGTGTTAAGGGCCCTCAAGCAATAACAATAAATCTTTTCATAAGAGCCTGTGTGCCCATGAAGGGGCAGAGGTATAGACCTGCAATTAGATTCAGTAGGATCAGTGCTATGATGGAAAACACAGGGGGCTCCATAGAAGAAGCACTTAGCTTAGACTATGTATGTGCATGGGATGGGGGTGGTCAAAGTGCTGGGGTAGGACAACTAGGAACTCCGCTTCAGAGCCAGAACTCCAAAACCAATTTCAATGATCCCACTCTGCCCTGATGACGTTGACATTTCCCCAACACTGACCCCTTTTGGGTGTTATGCACAGTAAGGCCAAGTGTGCTGCCTGGCTAAGAGGAATTAGATTGGCCCTCCCCTGGGACTATATTCTCCTGTTTCCTGGGGGTCTTTTCATGGATTCCCTTTACCCCAGTTTCACTATCCAGCAGGTGCTGAATCTTGTGTCTTAGGCAGTAAATCCTAACCCCAGCTGGGGACAAACACCAGGATAAGTTCTCCTACTGATGCACTGTCCTTTGGAGATGAGAAAATTATTCAACAGAGAACAAAGCTTGTTTTGATTTAGGTAAGCTTAAGTCCAAATGGTTTATTAGGCTTGTCAGTATGTGTATGCATGTATTAATCATAGGGAAGACTCTCTTTCTCATGCAATTATAATGGTATTCTTCTTCAATGGTCCCTCAAATAACTAAAAGGCTGGCAGGACATCTGGCACAGTACTGCCCTGTTATGGCATTAGAAGGAAGTGCTGAGATGGAAATATTATGCTAGAAGAAATAACATGGGCTTAGGAGGAATTGATCACTTCAGATATGGAAAAGATTCAAGGACTTTGCCCTCATAGGAGTGGCCTCTTTCTGGAAACCATATTTAGTACTGGATCTCCTTTTGGGGAATCAGGGAATTCCCCAGGAAGGTGAACCCCTTAAGGATAGACATTCGTGACCCCTATCAAAGTGTTTACAAGCAATTCTGCACTTCAGTTTAGGTGTTGGAGGTGTGACTTGCTCCTGATTTAATAAATACATTTCCAAATTTTTAGTTTTTCTTATTGAAAATGACCTACACGTTATAGGCATAGCTTCATAAGTGTATTTTAGCTCATTTGTATGATGGGAAATTATATACTCTAACTTGTATTTTAAAATATTTTAAGGAACACGTAAAGATTTTGTGTTATGTTATTAGAAAAAAGCAGACCACACAATGATATGATAAACACAATGAAAATGGGAGCCAACTGGACTGGTGTAAGATTAAGAAAGGCAGATTCCATAGAGAGATGGTCAATGGTTCAGGTCTCATATTCACAAGCTGAGACTTAAAGAATAAGAGAGACCAAACGCTTGAGAAATCTATAGATCTATAAATAAGTGGGAGTGAACATTTAGATTTTGGTAGTGAAGACACTGGAAAGGTTATATTTAGAAAGTCAGATAGATCTAATCAGAATAAGATATTTCATGCTTGTATAATTATAATGGATTCTACTGTCAGGTATAACTAAAAAGAACCAATAAAAAATTTGATAGCACAAAACCACACTGAGATTCCATCTCACTCTAGTCAGAATGGCAATTATCAAGAATACAGGCAACAAAACATGTTGGTGAGGATGTGGGGAAAAATGTTCACTTGTACATTGCTAGTGGGACTACAAATTGGCACAATCACTGTGTAAAGCAGTATGGAGATTCCTCAGGAAACTTGGAAAGGAACCACCATTTGACCCAGTTATCCCATCCCTAGTTTTATACCCAAAGGACTTAAAATCAGCATTGATGTGACACGGCCACATCAATGTTTATAAGCACCTCAATTCACAATAGCTAAACTGTGGAACTAATATAGGTGCCCTTCAACAGATGAATGAATAAATTTTGGCATATATACACAGAATATTACTCAGCCTTAAAGAAGAATGAAATTATGGCATTTGCTGGTAAGTAGATGGAGCTGAAGAATATTATGCTAAGCGAAATGAGTCAATCCCAAAGAATCAAATGCTCAATGTTTTCTCTGATATGCAGATATTGATTCACAACAAGTGGGGGGGAGAAGAAAGATACTTTGGATTAGACAGAGGGGAGTGAAGGGAGGGGAAGGGGTATGGGGGTAGAGATGATAGAATGAATCAGACACCACTACCCTATGTGCATATATGATTACACGATATGTGTAACTCTACATCACGTAGAACCAGAAGGATAGGAAGTTATATCCCATTTATGTATGTGTTAAAATGCATTCTGTTGTGCATAATTAGAACATATTAAATTAAAAACTTCAAAAGAAATATAACAAAAAATCATAATAAAAAAGTCAGAAAAGAGCTAAGATCAAGAGTGAACTTTGACAATGTCTGCCGAGATAGAAGTTCATTATCCTGTGAAGTGTCTTAGGGTGGTGGTGGTCATAAATCTGTACTGGAAATATTAGCCATATACAGAAAATCCTGTTTCTAAAAATTAATGTAAGTCTACAACATGTTCCTGGCAGCAATTTCACACTTAAATGATAAACAACAGGTTTAAGCATCTCTCACCATACAGAAAAAACATGCTTTCTAAAAGTCACCAGTAAAATGATTTTCTGAGTATAAAATACTTTTCTCATTGAAAATTTGAGAATCTGGACTAGGGTTGTTGCTCAGTGGTAAAGCGCTTGCCTAGCATGAGTGAGGCACTGCATGTGATCCTCAGCACCACATAAAAAAATAAATAATCTTAAAAAAAGAAAAGTTAAGAATCTACTCCTTTAAAATGCATACAATATGATAGAGGAGAGCCACATTTAGTAGAATTCTGGGAACATGGCCCAGATGTGACAGCCTAATTTTTGTATCTTCCCAAATCCATATAAAGACATAACTACTCAGTAAAACTAAAGCATGAGGAAAACATTTGCCATTAAATAGATGGGAAGGTAGCCGATTACATTCTTTAATGCAGACGACACCACAAGCAGCCCTGAAGTCTGTGTAACTGGTGTTCATGTGGCAGAGAAGCAAGGGGGGCAGAGAAAGGACATACTGGTCTGTACGAAGTCTCCACGCTGATTACTCCCATTTTCTTACCTAAAGGATAAAACTTTAAGTCAAGTCTCTGGACCAAGCAGTCATTTTTCAGGAACAAGAAAGATATGTTGAATTACATACTTTCTACATTTAAAATGTTATGTAGAGAAGAGCCATGCTCAGTCACGAAAATCCTGGATACTGGAGACTATGATTCAGCAACCCATGTTCTTGAAAAGGTAGGTTGTAAAGAGAAAAATGATGGGTAAGAAACTTGTATGTTGAAAGGATGTAGACACCAAGTTAAAAAGTGAGCTAGAAGAAACTAGTGTCTAAGGATTCACTCTTGGCTATTAAACTATGAAGAAATGCAAGAAAGATGACCATAAAAGTCAGAATAGGGGAAACCTTTGGAAGGCAGGTGGCAGATGTGACTGGGATGAGGCATGTGGAAGAATTTCTGGGGTGGCTGGTAAAGTTCCCATTGTTCAACTTTGGTGATACTTACTTTTGTTTTATATGGATCTGTGTTCTGTGCTGTATTTTACAATAAAGATAATACAATCTCAAATATGTGAAGGTACAAAAATGTCAAAATACTCTAAAATATGCTTATGCTTTATTTTATAAAAAATGTGAAATACTTAAGAATAATATCTATTGGCAATATAATCTCAAGACACAATTATTCTATCTACTTGATGTGGCACTGTAGTGGCCTCTCAACATATATTCCTTCTATGGAAGGGTGGCGGGGGATGAGGACCTTTCCCACTCCAAACTTGCTCTAACACCATTTCACTTTCAGCTCAGTGAAATTAATGTATTGTTCTCATAGAAAACTAGAAACAATTGTGTTAATTACCATGAGTAGTGTGCTATGGAGCTTTTATGGTAATTAAAGCATTTCAGAAATAAATTTATACCCTCTACCTCTGGGCTGAGAAGCTCCATGGAAACCACTTACAGGTTTGCTTCCTTTGGATGCCTTCTTGGCCCTTGGAGGCCAATGAAGGGCTAAACTGTTCTCAACAGATGCTAATTGATGCAGAAAGAGCTGCCTGTTGAATTTAAGCCAGGATAACCAGCCAAAAAAAGAGCTAATAAGGAGGGGAGGGATGAAGGGACCTGGCTATGGGATCACAGGTTGAAATGAAGTAGGGTAGACTTGGTCTTTGAGGGATGACTTAAGTATATGTAAATATAGTTTCAGCTTTGGTGCAGTTCAGATAAATGATTTTTTAATACATCATTTGTTCACATCCTGTGAACTCCTACCGCAGCTTCTTACTGAGAACACTAATTGTAATGATGCTTCCATTTTAAGCCTGCTGCTTTTCCAACAACATTCTCCTGACATGATTCAAAAAGGAAAAAAAGGTTCACAAGAACTGATGAGCTGGAATATCTGTAGACAAATCATATGGCAGATGACTGGATTCTTTTCCAGTCTGACCTCTGTGGAAAGCTTTGGAAAAAAACCATCACTAAACAAATTACTTTCTCAAGATTTTATACTTCCTTATTTGAAAGCAATACTGACAAAAGCTTTAGTCACCTGTCAAGATCTGCGGTCCTGGGGTGTGTCATTATAGGAACACTTAGGCCAGTCTTAGTCAACAAAAAAAGGGTTGTGGCTGAACTCTGACCACAGAAACCCCTCAGTGATCTACAGTGGCATGGGGCAGGAGGAAAGGCTGGGACAGTTGGGATAAATTACATTCTCAGGTTATTATCATTTAAGAAGACTGTTGGGCAATTCAAACCCTATCCCCCAGCCTTTCACAACCACAATCAATTTATCTACAACCCATTCTCCCTTCTCCCGCCCACTTCCTAAGAAACATACAAACCAAAAGATATCTGGCCAAAATGAAATGCCCAGATGCAGTGATGGCTCTCACCTGTAACCTCAGGGACTTGGAAGTCTGAGGCAGGAGAAACTTGAGTTCAAAATAAGCCACACCAAATTATTCAGGCCCTAAGCAACTTAGCCAGACCCTGGCTGTAAACAGAAATATACAAAAGAAAGAGGATATGGCTTAGTTGTTAAGCTGCACCTTGGTTCAACATGAGGTACATGTTGTTCTGTACCTCCTGGTTGTTCTGTTTTCTGCAATTCCCTTCAGGAATTAGGACAGAGTTTACCTTCCAGAAAGCCACTTCCACTGACTATCCCAACATCCGCTTCCACTCAAAATCCTGCAACTCTGGTTTTTATTCTTCTACCTGAAGAACTCTATTAACAATGCTGCTGTGAAGTGATGGCAAAGCATTTGACAACAATGCCATTCAAAGTGGAACAGACTGGCATCCATCAACTTTGGATACAAGGGTCTGGAGATTTCAGACCTTGGTGGAGATTGCTCTTGCTTTGTCTCCCCTGTGGGTCTTACTGGGCCATAGGCAACAAGGGATCCCCTTAAGCCTGCTATGACATCCTGGATACTCTCTCAAGTTCCTGGTTCTGACAAGGTAGAACTTAGGGACTTCCCGGTAGGTCAGCTTCCCATCTATATCCTGGCCAGTCTTGTGGAATTAATGAAGCATTAATTGCAGTGTGTAGGTAACTCATTCATCTGACATATATTAATGAGCACCAGGAAATGTGCTAAGGCTAGGGAGTTCCATAAGACGTGGAACTTAACCATGGTACAATTTTATATCACCCCAGGAAATCATAAGACTGACATGTAGTAAACATGGGAAAACTACAATAGCATACAGGAGGTGGTTACTCTAGTCCTGAGAAGTAATGTTTCCTGGTGGAATGGCATTTAAGCAAAAGTGAAGAGCAAGAGAAACACAGGTAGAGGAAATGGGTGATTTTGCTGGGAGTTAGCAAAAGTAAAAAATGTCTTAATGTCTCACTGAGTAAAATATACTATTGGAAATAAAGCAAACATATCTTTCAGTGAATCCTATACTTCCTACTGTTTATTTTGCTAATATTTGGGAAAAAAAACTCCTCATTTTTGGAGGGGTCTGAAAAACTGGGTCATTTTTAAATTTATTTTACTATTCTCATGATATCATGTTTGCTTTTCTGCCCTCTCCACTATACTATAATATCTCTGAGGAAAGAAAGTGAGGCTGCATCTTACATGGTATCCTCACTGCTTACTATGTGGTCTAATGAGACACTTAGTGAATGAATGAAGCTCACAAGAAACATCTAGATGGTATACTGATTAAGAATGCAAGCTTTGCAGTCATAGAGTCTCAGCTTGAATTCTGCCTTAACCAATTATTTAATGGGCAGACTTAGGAAGTTTCCCCATCAGTAAAATGGGAAATGCACATGAATACCTATCTTCACAGGATAGTCATCAGGATTATGCCATGATACCTAATATGTGTCCACAGGAAGTACTCAAGAAATGTTAGATGAATTTTTTGGTAAGTAAAAAAACATAGAACAGTCATTACTTAAATCAGTCCCACAATCATCCCAACATATACATTTTATCTTCAATGCTGGAAATTCTTTGTAGGAAGACAGACCTTATTTGGGGAGCTTTCTCAATTCCGTCTCCAAGAAACTGAAACTTTTGACAGCGCTGATGGCTTTGATGTGAAACTCTGTATTTGACCTGTAAAACCATGTATGCTTTAGTATAATCAAATAAAACACCCAATTATACTAGTATCAAAGGTCTTTTAGGACATTCATCAATCTATTGATATAAGAGAAATAGTTGAAAATATACTATTAGCACAGTGACTGTGAAGTTAAAGGATTGGATTGAGATTTCTATACACAATTTAAGGTGAATCAAAATTATTTTACTTTAAGTTTTGAAATAGATATTCCTCACTGGAATATGTTATGCAGTTTGATCATTTCTAATGAATAAACCTGAAATACTCAAAAATTTGCCATTTCTTGAGTGCCAAAATCACATAAGAGGAAAATTCGACATGCGCCCTCATGTGTTGGAGCACAGTCAAAATGAAGGTGGGCACATGCCTGTAATCACAGGAGCTCAGGAGGCCAAGGCAGGAGAATTGGGAGTTTAAGGCCAGCCAATTGAGTGAGGCCCTAAGCAACTTAGCAAAACCCTGTCTCTAAATAAAATACAAAAAAGGAAAAGGAGCTGAAGATGTGACCCAGTAGTTAAGTGCCCCTGGGTTCAATCCCCAGTACCGGAATATAGGTGTATACAAATATTGCATAACATTACATCAGAGGCTGGGTATGTAACTAAGTGGCAGAGTGCTTGCCTAGCATGTGCAAGGTCCTCACTTCATGCCTCGCAACTTCAAAAAATGAAACAATGGAAAAAAAGAATCCACCCCTTCCTAAATAGCAAGCTAGGTGTATATGAAACACAAATGTTTCATGTTACAAATTGGCTACTCATAAGCAAGCTATCTCATTGTATATATGCAAATATTAAGAAATCTGAAACACTTCTAGTCCCAAACATTTTGCATAAGGGGTACACAGCCTAGAGTACAAGTTAGCATTAGACATTATTCAGATGGAAAGAGTTGAAGCAGTCATGTAACAACAGCATAAAAAGCTGGATATGAAAGACCTTTAAACATCCTGGGACTTGTGCAATAATCCTGGTCTGGGACTACATGCTACCAAGTAAGATGGTGCTAAAAGACTGGTTCCATAAGATTATGTAGCACCAAATGTTAGGATAAAGCCTCCCATTCTAGTTCTTTTTCCCAATCAAAAGAAACCAAGGGAGGCTATATTGATTTTCCAAAAGGAATAATACTTACTGGAGAAGGAGTCAAAGCCAACACAGTCTAGTGCCTTTGTCTTGTCCATAAAGGAGGTAACACATCTGCCAATATTAACTAATTATGTCCCTACCAAACCAAAGTCAAGTGCTCTTCTAATCCAATGATCCTACTATTATATGTTAATGGTTATCAGAAGGACTAAAATCTGTTTAAGTAAATTTTATACAGAAATGAAGAGTCCCAAAAAATACATTTAGGGCTGCTTTAATATATTACGACAGTAACACTTTTGCCTGTAATTGGATGCAGACAGTAAGTCTATTTCCAGCTAATCATTACACATTCTTCCCTTAATAGACCAGAGTAAAAATAAGGTAACAAAATGGGCTTTTTCTCAATGAAAACAGAGTGCATGAACTTCACCTCCATAAGCTCAGGCATCACTCACTGGGTTCCATAGGTGCTGCTGAAAACACCTTTCACACTCCCTATGTGGGAGCAAGCTGCCCAAGCCTGCATGAAATACTCAGAAGCCAGCCCAGTGCTCACCTTCTTCTTTAATCTTCGGAGGCCTGTTGTTGTCAGGTTTGTTTGTGAGAGCACCGATCTGCTCCAGTTTCTCTCATAGGTTGGACACCAAGAATTTGAACTATCTTCTTTCCACCTACAACAAAGATCAAAGAAGTTTTAAGTGGGTGGAGTTGTAGCTCAGAGGCAGAACTCTTGTCTAGCATGTGTGAGGTACTGGGTCTAATTCTCAGCACTACATACAAATTAATAAAATAAAGGTGCATTGACAACTAAAAATAAGAACATTTAAGGTAGAAGACCTCACCTGAATCCTGAGTCTCTACTATGTTCCCTCTAAAATCACTGAAGGAATGAATAAACAAATGCCAAAGATCTTTGTTGTTCAGTGTTGACGTATGTCTGGCTGGATTTGAGTCTAGATCATTAAGTCAACATTATTCTCCAGATGATCTCATTTGCTGTAAATATTTGGCAGATGTGAGAAGGCATATATCATCAGCAGTACAGGAAATGTACCCTTCGCTCAGGTACCTGTACAACACCCATTTCTTAAATGAGAAGAATATTGTTTTCTAGGAGCTATATCACACTAACTAAATAATTGTCCTAAATAATTTCACACTCCTTTGTGACTAGACCACTTGAGGGAGAGTTTTATGCCCACACCAGCATAAACACACTCATAAATTAACAAATAAAACAATAACAACAAAAAGAGCTGGACACAAACAAAACAGAAGGGCTCCCCTATACTTCCGTCTGTTTCCCTATGGTAATGGTCACATGATGGCAAGGACTCTCAAAAACAAAGAAGGAGCTGTAATAGTTCTAATTCAAAGTCTTATTTGTTTCAATCTTTTAAAACAGTTTACACAGTACACTTCATTTTATTCCCAGGAAGATCTAGAGTGGGTCATAAATATAAATTCAATTATAAAAAGAGAGAAGTATGCCTTCTGTAAGGCTACTTTCTAACTGCTTAGGCTACTGTGAAGAGAGAGGCCTGATCGTATGTGTTTTAGAACATCAGTTCATCTCACATTACTTTTATTCAATGTGTATTAATTTTTTTCTCTTCTATCGCTACTTCTACTCTAATAGTTACTGTATAGTAGTTCACTCTACTTAGGGAGTTCCAATATGAACCCATGTAATGAAACAAGATATTAAGTGAAAAATGGTAAGGAAAAACTGTATCTGGTTATGGTGCCTACCTGAGGCACGACAAAGGGATTAGTACACTAGAGTGAGTTAAAAACAGAAACGGTCTGAAAATAAAGCCAAGAAACTTAGGTTAAAGTGTATACTGGTGATGTTTTCTGATATTTTCTTTTAAACTGTGAACTACTGCTGAAACCACTACTACTGTCTAAAGTAATAACTGTTACCTTTTCAAGTTCAATACTTCTATTACTTATTCTCTACATTAGGTTTACAAAAATTTACAGAGACAAAAATCAATAAGAGCCCAGTTTATAATGCATTAAAATATTAAATATATAATTTTGATGGTATAAAAAATGCTAAGGATGAAAAAATAAGATGGAAAGCATTACATCAAAAAGTACCTGCACTATGGTTCTACTTCAAGTTCATTTCTTTTAAGCCTCATTTCCTCTGAAATTATCAAATGCAAGATGCATCTTGATGACACCACAGCAATTACTAACAATCTTCCTGGCTTTCCCTTTATCTTATCCCAGTACTTATAATATTAAACAACACTCTAATCGGAGAATACTATAATGAAACTTTCATAGGATACCAAAACATATCAAAGATTTCTTATTTTATCATTATATTACATCTGGGTAGAACCAAAAAGAAAAGGTACATGATGAAGGGAACTTGTTGACACTGAAGGTATTAATGGACTAAGACTGCAATCTAAACAAGGGAAATGATTTTGAGATTGTATACCATTTTCAGATGATTCATGCCTTTGTCCTCCATCATTAGTATAGATAATTGATTGCCTTAGCTTAAGTCATTTCCCTAGGGAAGCCTTCCTGATCTCTCAGAATTCCCTCAATATACCTTATATATTTCCTTTATAGCATTTATTAGACTTGTGATTAGTTATCAGTGTACTTCTTCATTGAAGAAGATGAATTTTGAACTGCACTAGATGAATTGACTGATGAATTTTGAACTGCACTAGAATAAGGGTCACATATCTATGCTGCTCACTGTGGCTCTCCCAGTTTGGCACAAGATACATACCTAACACAATATTCATTTATTCACTAATATGGTAATTTACTAATTGCTTTGTCTTGAAATTTTAGTACCGTGAGATCACAGTGTTAATTTTGAAAAGAAAGTAGCATATCACAAGCAGAGACTTGATGATGCACTTAGTTTTACTTCAGGGAAAGCCTCCTGTTACTTACGTTTATGTTTGTGATTTTTGTGGTTATCAATTCTGATGGTCACTTGATCAAAAGACTCTCTTTGCAGAATGGCAGCATCTTAGAGAGCAAAAAGAACAAGAAGAAAAGATGAAAGATAAATAAACATTAAAATTTGAATGACATCTAGAATTTAAAAAAAATACAATTGGTGAAACTTATTGAAAGTGTTTCAGAAACTTCCAAGAGAAATGGCAGAGGAATGGGAGTATGGGAAGACAGAACTTTTACCCAGACTAGACTGGACAGGATGCAAAAAGAAGTAGTAGGATAGATGGATACTATTACCAATTTACTGTATTTATGTGTGAGGTTGTTTCCAGCTTTGGTGGTTACTTGACTACTAGTAAAATTTCCTCTATTTGATTTCCAATTTTTATATATGCCTATGTCTTTGCAGTACAAAATTTTTAAAGGGTAGGGCCAAGAGTTGTTAAGATGATAATCTACAGGGTTCCAAGCACAATGCACGTAAAAGGTAATTAAAACAAACAACAATAAAATAAAAAAAACAGACAATATACTAATCACTGACAACATGAAACCTGGAGTTAGGGGGTATCAGTGATTTAATAGGTTACTTTGTTTCCTTGTAGGGAAAATGAAGAACTGAATTCAGTGACCTTGTAATTTGAGTGGTTTTGATCTGATCTATTTTAAATGGATTTCCTGACATCATATGCAAAAGGTTTACCCCCTCCCAAACATGCAGAGAGAAGGATTAATCAGAAAGACAAGTTCAGGCTTAAAGAAATATCAAATATTTTTGGTAACTGTCACTGTCACTGATACTGCCCACAACAACTTAGAAAAGATCAATAACACCTCCTTTGGAAGTATGTGCCAGAATTTCCCAACCAGATGGGGCACTGGTAACATAATACAACTGTCATCTGTGCCAACAACTTGCGGTGAGGCCTTGACAAACAACCTGACTCCTCCACATCTCTGATTCCTAGTCTGGGATAGCGCTGCCATGCTGTTCACATCACAGACCTGGTGTAAATACAGAGATATGGACTAAGCACAAAACAAAGTATAGTCTCTCAAATATGCCAGAAGACTGTTCTCAAAGGTGATGGCATGCCATCTAGGTACATATAAAGCACAGTGCAACACAAAACATGTCAAAAAAGATGTGAAAATCTTACCATGCTGAAGGACAAGTTTGCTGTGTTTTCTACTTCACCCAGATCAACCACATTGCTGTCTATCAGACTGATTCTCTAAATGTGATTGCCAAGTGTCTCATTCACCCAACTTTAACATCGCTTTGCCTCTGGTATGCCACTAGGGCACTCTTTACTGCCTCTAATGAGTTATGAAGGTACAGGATATCCTAGAGTGGAAATAAAGCTAAAGTTTAATAGTAGGCAAAGCAGAGTAGCAGCACAAACTACACATTATTATGTCAAGTTACAGAAGGAAATTCTTTATCCTGGTTGTGACCACCAATTGTCTGTCTTTGGTTTGTCCCTCCCACTCTAAATTGATTCTAGTTTACTCCCTCTGGAATTTTTTGATCTCAGCTCAACAGGATGGGAGGGGTTGTTGAAAGAAGACTGCCAACATGAATCCCTCTCTGGTCCTAGAAACCAGAGCATTTGGGAATTCATCTCCCAATCTTTAACTCACCTTTTGGCAAGAAAGTCTGCTGTGTTCTTCACTGAAAGTTCCATTAAACCTAATTATTCAGTACAAATAATTCAGTACCTCAGGAACACTACCAATTACTGAATTGCCTGGTGACAAAACCATAACAAGTACTACACTATTGAGTACAAGATTACATTATTTTCATTGACATCCTCTAGAATGGATTGCTACTTAAAAAGGAATGATGACTGTAGGTTTTAAAGGCCATTGATCTCCAGACAGAAATTCTTCTTACTGAAGATTTTCATTATTCTATTTAATGTGATTTGCAACTTAATGTCCTTTATTCTCCCCTCTTGATTTTGTCTTCGGACTTTAGAAAATCCAGATGTTCAAGGATATGATTCCTAACATTCTTAGAATTTACTGTGGCTTGAACTAGCCATAACTTTGGATTAATCTGCTATTCATCCATCTTTGACTTGCTCAGATTGCTAGTTTTCATACTTTCAGGATAATCTGGTTATTCTCTATCTTTCAAGATATGAAAAAGAATTTCCTCCACTGACTGACATGCAGGGGAAAAACAGAGTGCTGAACAAGAGATAGGGTGGCATTCTGGATCCCAAGATTTCAACATGTATCCCTCTCTGCTTATCTCTCTGGCAAATGAACAGAGGTTTGGTGTGGCTGCTGAGGCACCATGGAACTAGGTACAAACTCTTTGGTCTTCTACCACAGCCTGTTGTTTTCAAGAGATTAGAACTACCTGTTTCAAATTCTCATTGTTGGTTTATTATAAAGTTCTGATGTAGCTGAAGGTGATAGAATGATTTGGTTGCTTCCATTGGTACTCTCTGAGAAGTGCCAATTCAGTTAACTATAATGGAAGTTACTGTAGGCAACATTACTAGGTCTACTTCACTATCTGGGAATGTCCTGGAGCTTTCTAGCCTCCCCCAGAGTGTACCCACTGATTAATCTGCAGGCATTCCCTAAGAACCTACAGAGTGACTAGTCTTGTGTTAGGCTCTGAAGGGATCATGGACTTGGGGTGTCCAGCTCAAGGAATGAGTTGGACCAGTAGCACCCAGATTGCCCCAAGAAACTGAGATTCTCCTATTCTGCTTCTCTGTCTTTTCATGGAATTAACTCCCTACAAACCATTTCATTGCTCCCTCACCATCAAACTCCCACAGAATCTACATAATCACCACAACATTCCTGTGACCAACTCAGTCTGAACCGGGGAGGGCATAGTTTTTCCTTATAGCACATAATAAGATCTATGTTTGAGGGTTACCCCTTCTTTCCTATTCCCTCCCCACTGCTATTGTCTGTCTGCAGAGATTGAAGTATACATGCTTATATACATTTTTTTCCTATTAATGGGAAAACTGCACAGCTTAATCCTTCACAGTTCCTAACTATGACTTAGTATAACATATGTCTCCAGGAGGATTACTATTGGCTGTCCTGGAAGTTTAAAAAGAGGCAGACTTAGATGGGCACAGTGGTTCACACCTGTAATCCCAGCAGCTTGGGTGGCTGAGGCAAAAGGACTTCAAGTTCTAAGCCAGTCTCAGCAACAATAAAGTGCTAAGTAAATCAGTGAGACCCTGTCCTTAAATAAAATAAAAAAACAGGGCTAGAGATAGGGCTTAATAATTGATTGCCTCTGAGTTCAATCCCTGGTTACTGCTCCCATTCCCACTAAAAAAAAAAAAAAAGAGGCAGACTTACTTAAAACAATGTAATTGGTGAAAGTAAATTGTTTCCCTTAAAAATTGAGAACCTAGGCATTTATTAACCCTGGTTTTATAAGGGGGAAAGAAAAGCAAACTTAAAGAGAAAAGTAGGCAAAAACAATACTTATAGAAAGTAGGAAAATATCAATTAGGAAAAAGTATTTCAGAAAATGACTAGAAGAAAATATGCTCAAGATAAAAGAACTGCTGAGTTAGGGGGTCTTTATTATTATGGGTCAGAGAGATCACCACTGGCAGATCCAACTAGAAGTCAACTTTCTGGGCACCTAGATCAATGCTTTTCCTTTTGGACTGGCCCCGCTAAATAACAACGGTTTTTATTTCTGCAGAAAATGAAAAACCTTTCTCCTGGACTCTCTGAGAGAAACTCTGGTACCCTTGGTACAAACTACTCAATTTAAACTCAACTCTGAAGTTTGTAGAGAGCCTATGGGGCAGATCTAGAAATTAGTAGACAGGCCTGTTGTATGTGCTTTGAATGGTCCTGTTTTCATACATATAACTCATCCCTTCAGCAAGAAAGCAAGGGCTGTGCCATCCTTTTTCACCCTTCATAAATCTTTCATGGAGCTGTTACCCACTACATGATTAATTCAGGTCTTTGAATGACTGCAGACATATGTAGCAGTATTTGAAAACAATTCCTGGGCACTGCAGGGTTTTACTTCCATCTCAGCTATTTGTTGCTGCATAATAATTATCTCCAAACTGTGTGGCTTTAAATAACAACAAACAGCATTTTATATACTTCTCATGATTCTGTGACTATGTTCAGCTGAGGCGGGAGGGGTGGTTCTGTTCTATGTGCTACAGACTGAGATCACACACACATGGCTGCATTCCATCAATACCAGGCCGGAGCTGGAACATCCAAGATGGCCTTTCATCCTCTAGATGGCCTCTTCCCCTGGCCCTTCAGTGCTTGGGAGTTTAAGAGCCCTGCCCAAATTCCTGATGCTCAGAATAATGAGAAATAATAACCGAAGTGGTTTGTTATATAGCAATAAATTGAGACAATTTTCCACATACCTTTCCTTCTTTTCTATTATTTTCCACCCTACCCATTCTATTCTCAGGAACTGTTTGTCACTCTCTCCTCCAGCACCTTGTTGGCAAAAGATTCAGGTTCAATCCCTTTCCTTAACAGCTATCTTTACAGACTGCAGAACATTCAGGACAAATTGCTTATTAGATATTTTTAAAAGGTATGTAGAGAACCTGTAGGAATCAGTGGAAGGCTGGCATCATGGCTCTTAGGCATGACTTTCTGTAGTATCTGCTGACCTCCTTACCATATCATGTTGCAGCAATGCCATAGTTTCCTTGTGTTCATCCAGTTTTCTGTATTGCCTCCAGAGCTAGATGGACACTATTTAAAGTATTGCCAATGGAAGCTACACTCTGAACAGAAACATGTAGGAATGGCATTTTTTTTTCTTTTTAATATTATTTCTATTAAGATACAACTGACATGCAAGAAACCATACATATTCAAAATGGCTTGATTATTTTGACATAAATTCAGCAGTAAAACTTTTACCACAATCAAGTAAATAAACACTTATCCCTCCCAGAAGTGTCTTCATACTTCACAGAATAATTTCTCCTCCAGGTAACCACTGATACAATTTCTGTCACTATTTATCAGTTGCACTTTCTAGAATTTTACAAAAGTAGAACCAGTGAGTGAGTATACATTTTAAAGTATGGCTCCTTTCACTCAGCATAGTTGAGATTCATTCATGGTGTAGCTAGTCAGGATGCTACATTCTACTGTATAGTCATATCACAGATTCTCTACTTACCTGTTGATGGACATTTATATTGTTTTCAATATTTTACTATTACAAGTAAAGCTGTCATAAACATTCATGTATAAGCCTTTATGTGAACTTATATCTTCATTCTCTTCATCATATGCTTTCTCAACATCACAATACCTAGGAAGTGAACGGCTGATCACACAGCAGATCTATGCTTTGGTTTCTGTAAAAAACTGCCAAACCATCCTCTAAAATCAACATGCTATTTTATAGTTCCACCAACAGTGTATGAGAGTTCCCATTACTCAATATCCTCACTGAATCTGGTACCACAGTCCTTTCAATTTCAGCCATTCTAATGGAAGTACAGGGGCATATTGTGATTTTAATTTACATTAATCCTAATCAAATGTAGATAAGTATTTTTAATTATTTCAAATATCTTCAAACTATGAATTCTAATATATATAATTTCCTATATATACAGAATCAACAATTTTCTCAGTTTAAAGAACATATTCTAGAGGAAAATAAAATCTTTTCTAAATGCCAGGCTTTCAAAGCAAATTTTTAAGAAGCTAGAATTCCAGCAGTAGGTTAATCACAGTATCCATATAAAGAACTTACTTTTTAAAGTCCTCTACAGTGGTAGGCAGACTAATTAAGTCTCCAGCTGATTTAACATTGGCTTTAAGGTGGTTTACTGCAGAAGTCAACAGAGAAATCTGGAAGGAAAAGGAAAACCAAATAATGAAAACAGAACTTTTAGACAGGTTTCCTTCACACCTACATGGCTCATCTGATAAAAGTCAAAGTACCCTTTCAGTTTGCAGAAGTAAAGAACATAACACACCTTGGAGAGAGTTGAGATTTAGGAGGCAGCAATAATACCCCTTCTTTCCCTGCCCAATTTAAACTAGGGCCAAAGGGGGAAAGGAAATTTATTATTCTTTACAGTAGTCCTGGAAGTTCTAAGGTCTAAAATTTTAAAAATTATCCAAACGATGCTGTGATTACACACAATCCTTCAATAGTTAGACAAGAAAAATCTAATGATCAAGGAACACTTCAAGGGTTCGCTTTGGTAAAATATAACATCCTCAGTTATTTAATTGATTTTTGTTCCAGTCCATGTGGGAACATGTTTTTATTAAGTAAAAGTCCATCATTACAAAATACAGTCTATAGGAACTATACCTTGACAATTTGAACAACACTTTCAACTACTCAGGAATTTGGTTTTGGCTTAATAATGTGATTCCTATTTAAAACTCAGTAACTCTTCCAAAGCACTACTTTGTACCCTGAAGGGGTTCAATAAATACCACTGACTCAGGGCTGGGAGATAGCCCTGGGTTAGATCCCCAGCATGGAAAAAAATACCACTACCACTGACTCATTGACTCATTGAATGTATTAAATTAGGAACTGAATCAAAATAAAAAGTGGTTTGCCTCCTGCTATAGAGGTAGAATTCTAAATAGCTCAACTTCTCTTGCATGGAGACAGGGGAAATTTTTACAACATTAAATTTCAGGCTGCAGAGATAATATTCTAATAAGGTTTGCTAAGTAGCTCAATTCTTCAAAGGTTCTCAAACCCAAACTGCTTTCCTATTCCAAATTCGAGGATGAGAATACAGATCTAGCAATATCAAGAATGGGCTCGTACCATAACCACTGGTGTTTCTGGGCACTGCTATAGGCCACAAATTGTGACAGGCACCACAGGGATATTAGAAAAACAGAACCAAATACCCTATCATTACTTCAATAGATGCTTGAACATCTGTGCCAAGCACTGCTGCAGACACTGAGGAGACAGTGGCAAATAAGATCATGGAGTTCTGCTCTAATGGAGTTTTCATCCAAGCAGAAGGTAAAAGTAAAACAAAGGAATCAGAAAGAACTAAGTACTATGTAAAGAAGTTAAACAGAGCTCCTGGAGTGAGCAGCAGCTTGGTCTGGATAAGGGAGTCCAATGAAGAACATTGAACTTAGGAATTCAAGTTCTCATTTCCTTCTTTCCCCTTAGCACAGGTAAGTTCAGAGACTTGACTATTTTTTCATTCACTTTAATGCAATACATATTTATTAAGTCCTATTCATATCCATAGTGAATAAAACAGATGTCAGTGATCTAATGGTGCTTATGTTTCAGGGCAAGAAGATAAATGATTTTATATAAGAAAAATATCACATGATAACATTAGAAGAAAATTAAAATAAGGTGACCTGGTAAGAATGACTGAATAGCTACTTTGATCAAAGTCAGAGAAGGTCTCTATAGAAAGAATTTAAACTAACATTTAAATAATAAAGAGAAATTAATCATATAAAGATTGGATGAAGTATAGTTTAGGGTAGAGGAAACTGCTAGGGAAATTCCCATTACAGGAAAGAGCCTGTAAGATACATATTTAAAGAATAGGAAAAAGATCAGGTGGCAGGACCAAATAATGTGTGTTGGGGTAGGTTGGTGGATGAGGTGAAACCAAAGATGCAGAAAACGGCCAGAACAGGTAGGGTTTTGTAAATTGAAACAAAGATATGGATTGTAATTGAGCTGTGACAGGAAGAGGTATAAGCAGAATCATTACGTGACTGGATATAACTTGCAAAATGACGACTCTTACTCTTCTGTAGACATCTGGAAGAAAGCAATTGGAGTAGTCTAGGTAAGAGATAATGGTGGTTTGAACTTCAGTGGTAGCAGAGGAAGTGGCACAAGCTGTGACTGATGTGATTTGCTGGGAACAAGTGAGAGAGAGGAATTAAGGAAAACTACCTCAAGAAGCCAAGAGAGAAGTCACATTAAAGAACTGATTAAGCACCTTTTCTGAAGGAAAAGTTAAGTTTTTATACAAAAAAATAAAACAGGCATTCTTTCTAGGTTAGAAGGATGACAGCGGCATTGGGGAATGGACAGGGAACAACAGCATGAATAGGCTCAGGGGTATTTTTTCTACATAGTACTTCTCAAGGTGATGACTTATTTGTGTGATTATTTGATTAAGTTTTCTCTCCTCCATAAGATTGTAAGTTCCATGTGATCAAGAACCATGTCTGCTTATCTTCCAGGGTATGTTTTTCAGAAATACATGGATTCGATAAGCATTTACTAAATAAATAAATGGCTGAGAACAAATACTCTGTGTCTGGGATGAACACTGAGAGGGTTAGTCCAAGCAGAATAGGGGGAGAGTCCAGTAGGCAGGAGATAAGGTTAGGTAAGTAGTTAACTTATTTTTCTCATTGATATAGTATGAATAACAACAAACTACTGATTAACATCCATATCAGAGGAATGTGTGATGGTTACAATATATGTTTATGAATTCTTTGATAGTGTTCCTTCCCCTGGAGTGTGTCCTGGACTAAAATGACTTGCTTTTAGTGAACAGAATGAAATGGAAGTGCGAGTCAGCAGCTTTGAAAACTGGTTATACATAAAAGGCATTTTTATTGCTTCCCCTTGCTTGCTTGGATCACTCATTCTTGGATCACAATATGGCTAACTGCCATATTGTGAGGACATGTAAACATCCCCAGGTTGAAGTCCACATTGGGAGGAACTGAGACTCTTGCAGATGGTCACCCTCTTACCCTAGTTAGGCCTTCATATGTTGAAGCCCTGGCTGACATCTTCACTGCAACCTTAGAGATGGTAGTCAAAACCACTCTGCTAAACTACTCTCCAATTCCTGACTACAGAAATTCTAAGATAATGAATGTAGTTTTAAGCCACTAAGTTTTGGGATAACATGTAATCCAGCAACAGATGACTAATACAGGTCATGAGGATTGACTCATATATGTAACTAAAGCATAGTACCTGGTACAAACAAAATATCATAAACCAACAGTTCTTTAGTAGTACAATTTAATGAGCACTTAGGTAATTCTCCATAAACGTGCCAAAATATTCAGACCACTCATCAACATCCTAACTCTAAAAACAAGAAGGTAAGAAACCTCAGCCCACAGAGAGATTCTCAGCAAGTTATAAACCTCTATAGAGTAGCAATTACATTAAGAAGGTTTTCACCCAGGACTTTAAGAAGACATGTATAATGTTAAGATTTGAAAAAGACATAAGGAAAAAGGCATTCTCAGGCACTGTTCATGGAGTATAAATTGGAAAAGGTGTGTGAAAAAGTTATCAAGGAATATCTTCCACTATTTGAAATGTTTATACTTTTATTTAGCAATTTCATTTCTAGAAAGCTATCCTGAATATTATTGCTTATGTATACAAAGATATATGCACAAGGATATTAAGGACTTCCTTATATGTAATAGCAAAGCACTAGAAACAACCTAAACCTCTATTACTAAAGATGTATGTAGATACATCCATTGAACAAAGCAAGCTGTAGACCAACACATATGAAAAGACCCCATTTATTCACTGCAAACACACATGCTAACTCATAAGCAAATACATATTAAAATCTATTATGGTTTTCTAAATACATACAGGAAGACAAATGGAAAGATGCAGCTCATGTTATTGATAGTGAACAAAATACAGGGGCAGGGAACACAAATGTGTGTGTATGTATATGTGTGTGTGTGTGTGTGTGTGTGTGTGTGTGAGAGAGAGAGAGAGAGAGAGAGAGAGAGAGAGAGAGAGAAACAGATCAGCATACAAACAGATGGTGACTGAAATAGAGTATCTGTATAGGAGTTCTATATGCATTTTATCATTTAAATCTCATGTAAGTACACATTCATGTATTATTTATGAAAATTTTAAAAAGACAAAAGATGAGAAAAAATACACACACATGAAAAAGATACCACATAACTTTGGAAGTGGTTGAATGTGTCTCCTCAGCTTCTCCTTTCTTCCATTCCCTATACTGGACCTTCTGAGATCATCTGAGCATGTCCAACCATAAAAAGGAAGAATGATTCCTCCTCCAAGTATGTTTTACTCAGTGCCCCATAGTATGTACACAATTGGCTCAAAATCAATTTGATGGTTAAAAACATAGTTACTCCAAATTTCCTATCAATTATGTGATTACCTTTTGGCCATCAAAAGGAGCAAATACCTTCCCATGACAACTGGCCTTCTAAGAGAACAACCAAGTTCTCTGGGTAGTGATCTAGGTCGAAGCTATTGTCCCAGATTCTACAACATCCTGAAGTTATGGCAGAACTAGTCAGAAGTAGCTCAGGAATGATAATGGCCTCACAAAACAGCAGTGTGATTATTTGGCAGGTGTCATTTCACCCAAAACCAGAGAAGTAGCTAGAAGTCAATGCAGGTAGAATTAGGTGAGGTACTGTTTCCCCTTTCTCCATACCACAAACATTCTAGGTCTAGGGTTTCAGTTGCATCACTGAAAGAATATGCTCTGAAGAGCTGAACATTGACTCTATAGTTATTTAACAAATTTACAACTTATTACTCACTTAAAAGACCTGGACTGGGGTTGGGGTTATGGCTCAGTGGTAGAGTGCTTGCCTGGTATATGTGAGGCTCTGGGTTTGATCCTCAGCAACACATAAAAATAAATAAGTAAAATAAAGATATCGTCCATGGGTTGGGGATATAGCTCAGTTGGCAGAGTGCTTGCCTTGCAAGTACAAGGCCCTGGGTTCAATCCCCAGCACAGTTCAGGGAAAAAATGTATTTTCCATCTACAACTACAAAAACAAACAAACAAAAAACCTAGATCACATATCACACATGCTCAGTCACTAAGACTCAGATATATTCCTGTGAACTACAAGGTTCGATTCCATCTTATACAGCCTTCCTTTTCAGGGGACTAATGCCGAAATCTCTGGAAAACTATAGCAAAGCTGTGTGTACCTAGACAGGAGAGATGAAGTGCACCCTCCCATTACTATCTCTGGAACTGCCCTGCCTTCTAATAGGTAGATTCTAGAATGTCAGATTTGATTTGATTTGCATTACAGAACTTATCACTAAGTCACATTTTGCAGTGTGACGAGTCTAAAAAGTAGAATTAAATAGAAAGCATTAGGAAAAAAAATCACACTTCAGCAAAAGATCAGTCATGACTTTCATGCATACTACGTGACTTTTCATTAGCAATAGCCACTGTAGATCATTGGCTTAATAGATCACTTTATAATTGTTTTTTTTTTTTTTTTTTTTGCTTTGGGGTTAAAAATTGTGTTCTTTAAATACTAAGCAAAAAAAATCACTAAAATGGACAATCTTCAAGGGTAAATGAGTGTGAGTAGAAACACTCCTAGTAAGTACCCAAAGTCTTATCCTTTCAACTTTATCTACCAAGCATCTACTGAATCCTGAAGTGGACATAAAGATGGGAGGCAGAATGGGAAATGGCAAAGAGGCTCTCAAGACTTATTTTGATGGTAGCACTACTATATAGTTGTGTGATCTTCTGCAAACTACTTAACATCTTTGATCCTTAGTGCACTTACCAGTAAAATGGAGCTAATACTTTCTACTTTATAGGGCTCTAGAAACTAAGAAGGAAGATCACAGATGCAGTGCATCTCATAGTGGACTGCACAAAGAGAATACTGAATGAATGGAAGCCATCATTACCTGCTAACCTACCACCACCATCATTTTCATCATCTTGCTTAGAACTCAAATACAGTGTATAAACTTCCAGTGCAATTAGATATACATGTGAATACTGGTCTCACACAATCACTTATTTGTCTCAGGTTAACCTCAGGCACTCACACAATACCCTCCCAGTGTCCTCTGACACTTACATAATATTCCCACTGAGGCATCTGACCTACAAATAAGACTATCACTGTGACCTCTGACACTCAGGCTTTATCCTCAGTGGGACTTTTAAAACTGTATTATACCCACACTGTGGCTTCTGACACATAATATCCCAATGGGGCCTCTGATACTCACATAAACACTCACTCTGACCTCTGACATTCACATAATAGCATCACTGTGGCCTCTGACTCTCACATGATACCCTCAATGTGGCCTCTGACACTCACATACTATCTTCACAGAGGCCTCTGAAGCTTGTATAATATCTCCACTGGCGCCTCTGATACTCACCTTAAACCTCACTGTGTCATGTGAGACTCAGAACATCCTATGACCCTGAGAGTCACATCATATCTTCCCATGTCTTCTGATACTCACATAGTTCACACTGTGACCACCTTCACTCACATAATACCCTCACAGAAGCTACTGTCACTGACATAAGATCCTCAATGTGACCTCTGACACTCAGAGACTACCCTCACTTTTACGTCTGCACTTACCTAATACCCTAACTGTGGTCTGTGACACTCACATAACAAACTCCCTGTGACCTCTGATACTCTTATAATAAACTCACTGTGGCCTCTGACACTTACATAATACCCTACTGTGACACCAAACTAATATCCTCAATGTGCCCTCTGTCACTCGTGTACTAACCTGTTATGTTTGTCACTCATCTAGTAGCCCCACATGGACTGTGTCACTGATATAATACCCACAGTGTGACCTCTGACAATCATTATATCCTCACTGTGATCTCTGACATTCAAAAAATACCCTGATGTGGGTACAGACTCTTTCATTGTATCCTCACTGGTGCCTCTGAATCTCACCTAATTCCCCCTCACTTTGGCCTCTGGCATTCACAAAATATCCTCACTTGGCCTCTGACACTGACATAATATCCTCAGTGTGACCTCTCACTCTCAAATACTATTCTCACTGGGACCTCTGACACACAGTATCTCCACAGAGGCCTCTGACATTCACAAAATATTCTCACTGGGGCCTCTTATACTCACCTTATACCTCACTATTATATATGACACAGAATATCCTCACTATGACACTGATAGTCATATAATATCCTCACTATAACCTCTGACCGTCACAGAATAACTTCAGAGTGGCCTCTGACATTCACAAAATATTCTCACGTGAACCTCTGACACATAATACCCTCGTTGCCTCTGACACTGAAATCATATCCTCACTTTGATCTCTGACAAGTAATCCCCTCCATGTGATGGCTGATAATACTCACTATGACCTCTAAAATTCACCTAATACCATCAATGTGGTCTTGTAAACTCACATACTAACCTCATAGTGACCTCTGACACTGACAACATATTCTTCTTGTAATCTCTATCACTGAAATATTACCCTCGGTGTAAAATCAGGCACAATCATAATACCCTCAATGTGGTCCCTGACACTGACATAATATCCTGTTTTTTTCTGATATTCACAAATTTCCTCACTGTGGCCTCTGACACTCACATAGTATCCTCGCATGGCTTCTGTCATGCACATAAAATCCTTAGTGTGACCACTGACAATAACCTCACTGTGATCTCTGACACTGATATTATATCCTCCTGGGGCCTGTGATACTCACCTTATACCTCATTATGGCATGTGGCACTCACAGAATATCCTGACTGTGACTCTGACAGTCACAATATACTCTGTGGCCTGACATTCAAAAATATCCTCATTTGGTCACTGATACTGATATAATACCATCACACTGACCTGTAACACTCACTCTGACCTCTGACACTTACATAATACCCTAATTGTGTTCTATGACACTATGATGACATCCTGTGATCTCTGACATTCACATAATACCCTCACTGTGGCCTTGGACAAACACATAATACCCTACTGTGGCCCCTGACACTGACCTAATATTCTCACCTGACATCTGACACTCAAAGAACACCTTCACTGTAACCACTGACACTTACATAATACCTTCAATGTGGTCTGTTACACTCACTCAATATCATTGTGACCTCTGACACTCACATAATATCCTCACTTGGCCTGTATCACTCACATTAATACCCAGAGTGTGACCTCTGACACTGACATTGTACCCTCTGTGGCCTCTCTTACTCACATCACATCCTCACTGTGATCTTCTGACACTCACATAATATGCTGACTGATGTGGTCATGGACACTTTCATTTTATTCTCACTGGTGCCTCTGATACTCAACTAATACTCTCACTTTGGCATGTCACACTTACATAATATCCTCACCGTGAGCCTGATAGTCATATAATATCCTCACGTCATTTGAAACTCACATAATGTCAACACTCTGACCTCTTACATTCACTATATACCCTCACTATGGCCTATGGCACTCACAAAATATCCTCACTTGACCAATCACTGACATATTATGCTCACTGTGACCTCTGACACTAATATTATACACACACTTTGACATCTAACATAGCCATAATATCCTGAATTGGCCTCTGGAATGTACATAATACCCTCACTGTTTTCTCTCACACATAACTTGAATGTGACCACTGGCACTCACATAATATCCTATGTTCTCTGACAGTCACCATATATCTTCAACTGATAATCTGATACTCACCTAGAACCCTCACTGTGGCCTCTGACACTGCCCCTGGCACTCACATAGGATCCTCACTTTGGCCTCTGATTCTGACATAATATCCTCATTCTGTCCTCTGACACTCACACATTACATTCACTGTGACGTCTGCCAGGAGCAATAATACATCAAACAGAATTTATATTGACTTGATATCAATAAAATTTACATCAATGAATCTATATTGATAAAATGATGCTGATGAATCCACATTTATGAAATGATATCAGTGAATCTACATTGATGAATCAATATTGACAATCTACATAGAATTGATATCAATGAATCTACATATATGTATTGATATTGAGATTTACAATGTTGAATCAATATTGACAAACTACATCAAAGAATACAAATGGATCTACATTGATGAATTGATGATCTACTCTGATGAATCCACATCAGTGAATCTATATCTATGAATCAATATTGATGAATGTACATATGAATTGATATTGATGATCTACATCAATGAATCAATATAGATGGAGCTACAGTGATGTATTGATATCAATAAATCTACTGATCACAGGTTGCTTTTGTACCACTGTAGAAACAAAGGCACTAATGCAGCCCACAGGAGTTGAGAACTGCTTGTCTTGTGACTCTACCACATTGAACCTGTTCAGAATCACCCACTGCCTTGAGCCATCACATCTCCAAACACACCTTTGACTTTCGTGAGCTTGACGGCTTCAAAGACTACTGGCCAGTTCTTCAGCAGCAAATCCCAGTTTTGGCTTGCCTGATGCTGATTAGATTCAGGTTAAAGTCTCTAGCCAGCCTCACAGAAGGAATGCTATGCATCACATCCTCTCAGGTGGACACAATTTCAACTTGTTCCACTCCTGGTGATGTTCACTTGGTCTCTTAAGTTAGTGGCTGCTTGGGCTCTGCACCATGAACTTATTCCTTTTTCCCTTGTAACTCACAAGCCTCCTACAGACAAATAATGAAGTTAGGTAAATTTCCCATTCCTCAAACTTTCAATTTATTCACTTTTATCGGTATGGTCTCATTTTTCCTGTTTTTCTTCAAAGAGTAAGAACTCATTACTATTATTTACTCGGATGATTTAATTGTCCCAGGTTTGGCAGGTAGGAATCCCTTCAAACTGGGTTCTGTGTCCTTTGGACATGTACTCATGGTTTTTCATAGTCTCTGCCACAATAAAATATTCCAACATCGTCTCGTACTTTCCCTGCACCAGCCCTGAAATGGGACACTTTTCCCAGAAATTCTCTTTCATGAGAATTGCTACACAAAAGCCACCTGGCATTCCAGTGGCTTGGGATGTTGAGGCAGGAGGATTGTGAGTTCAACGACAGTCTCAGCAACTTAGCGAGGCCCTATGCAACTTAGCACAACAGTGGCTCAAAATTAAAAAAATAAAAAGGGCTGGGGATGTGGATCAGTGGGTATGTGGCCCTAGGTTCCATCCCTGCTATAAAATAAAAATAAAAACCTGGTATCTGGAAGCTCATTGGTAACGGGGTCTCTGTGTATACATATGACGCATGTATTTCCACACAGGCATACACATCTCTAATGCAATGTGTGTATGTATACATAGTCCACATACAGAAAAACTGAGATCACACCGATGCCTCCTGCGACCCACTCCCCATGTTCATTCTTACTTCTTTCCTTGTTCACAGCTCTCTTCTCCAACAGAGAAGCCCAGCCTCCACCACCCTTGATATATTTACTTGCACATCAAGCCTCTCTTGCTGCCAACCTCCACACCCAAGACACACCTTGCTCACTCTGTGCAACCTCTTCCTAGATGACTGGCACCTACACCACCCACACCTGCCCTACAGGATGACTTTCTCCAGCAGAAGGAAGGACGTGTGTTTTTACAGCAATTATTCTTTGGCTAGTCCCCTGACCCTTTAAGGGTTTGTTATTTGGTTTCAGATAATGGAGCGGGGACAGGAAGGCTGTCCTCTCTGCTGGATGGAGAGCTGACACTTAATATAGATCCCACAGGCAGCTTAGCAGAGCTCAGTGGAAGAAAACAGCAGACTGGGGTAAGGGCACTTAAGGCTGTGTTTTCAAAAGACCGGTGAAACGCCATGTTTGTCTAGCAAAGATAAAAAATCCTGGTGGAGACACCGAGGAAGACTAGAAGGGAGCCCATCCCAGGAGGCGCTTCTCAGACATCTCTAACAGAACCCATGCAGACTTTGTAACAGCAGCCTGGGGGACTCTAGGTGACATGGAATGAAGAGAACAGGGAGGGTGTGCAGCACCTGGACGGTCACAGAGGGGTGACGAGTTTTGAGGCAGAGTGGGGATTTCTCTCACATGCTTCTGAAAAGGTCAGGTGGTCTATGTCAACCCTGACCCTTCAACTGGTGGGCAGGTGGACAGAGCAGCAATCAAAAAGCCACAAGGTGACTTCCAGCTTCAGTTCAGGCATGCAAAGAGCTTGGGAAGCACCCCTCCCATAAATACAAGCAGAGGCCAAGCAGACTGCAAATCACAGGCTTTTCTTGGACTCATCTCTGGCTCCTGTGTCCCCTCTGGCTTTCCTGTCCCTGCAGGGGTGGGAGGAAGTGGCTAGAAAACCCTTGGGAAGGTCACAGGTCAGGTTCACATGTCCACTGATGACTGAGACTGATTGATGATTCTAGGACTCTCCCCCTTGCCAACAGCAAAAGCTCCAGGATAAATAAGAGCACATGACAGGTCAAAGAGCAGGGAGACTGGGAAGTTCTTAACCCAGGGACAGAGAAGAAACACAACCAGGGACATGGAGGAATGTGAGGCCTCTGGTACCTTCAGTTACAGGAAACTGCAAAGAGCCAAGTCTCAGCAGAGTAGCAAAACACACACGGAAGATGATTTCCTCATTTGTTATTACTTATATACATGTATAAATTATAAGTTGTTTATATACCATAATAAGTTTTCTGTATATATGTATAGAAAAACATGCCAGTAGGCAAGAAAATACACATGATTAAAAGATAAAGCATGCATCAAAATGACACACAGATATGACAGATCTTGGTACTTTGAGAGAACTTTTAAAATAAGTGTGATTCATAGGTGAAGGGCTCTGAAGAAAAGGTATAGAGTATGGAAGAGTAGATCATGAAGGCAGACAGATGGAAACTCTAAGAAATGAAAAACAAAACAAATAGAAATAAACAAAAATGAAGATTGCCTTTCATGGCTCATCAGTAGATGGGACGGTCAAGAAAACAATCAGTGAACTTGAAGACAGATCAACAGAAACCCCCAAACCTACTGAAAAGCCAAGAGAGAGACAGAGACACAGGAAGGACACAATATCTGACTGCTGGGGATAATTCCCAAAGATACAAGGATCCCAAACTGGAAAAACAGAAGAAGAGGAAAGCAATCATGTGAAGCAATAATGACCAAGAATTTTCCAAAATTAATGACACACTCCAGATCAGAGATCCAAGAAGTACGGAGAACACCACGCAGAAAATTATAAAAAAAAAACAAAGGAAAAATATTTACAAATCTACACTGAGGTATATCATATTCAAATTGCAGAAACAAAAAGAAAATCTTTAAAGAAGAGGGGGTGTGAAGCAGACAGCCTAGGAAGAACACGGTAATTATAGCAGACTTCTCCAAGCATGTGATCAAGGGAGTTGACATAAGGTGTTGAAAGAAACGAATCACAAACCAATAAATCTAAATGAAGTGAGGATTTTTTTGGGGGTGAGATACCTGGTATTAAATCTAGGGGTACTCTACCACTGAACCACATCCCCAGTTGTTTTATTGTTTGTTTAGAGACAGGGATTCAACAAATTGCTGAGGCTGACCTCAAAGATGTGATCCTACTGTCTCCTACCAAATTGGTAGAATTACCAGCAAGGACCACCATGCCAGGCTGTGTCCAGTGAAATTATCCTTCAAAATTGAAAAAAAAAAGACTTTCTTGAAAAAGAAAGGAAGTCCATTTCTAGCAGACCTAACCATCAAATTTGTCAGAGAAAGAAAACACATAGGTCAGTAGCTCTGAGCTACGTAAAGAGAAGAAGTGTGTCTCAGGAAATGAATGAGGGTAGATTCAAATTTCTTATTTTTCCTATCCCTAAGCAATTTAAAAGAAATGTTTGAAGGGTTAACAAAAAATTTATTGAGTGATTACACTATGTAAATAAGTGAAATGGATGACAATGTCAGAAAAGTTGAGACAGGATCTGGGAATACTAGTATTACTGCATCTCGGCCAAGCATGGTGGTGCACACCTACAATCCCAGTGGCTCAGGAGGCTGAGGCAGGAGGACCACAAGTTTAAGGCCAGCCTCAGCAACTCTGAGACCTTGTCTCAAAATAGAGCTACAAATGGACTAGGGATATGGCACAGTGCTTAAGCGTCCCTGGGTTCAATCCCAAAAACACAAAAAAGAAAATCTACATTTCATGTGAAACAGCATAATATTTGAAGGTAGACACAGACTAATCAGGAAATTATGTTCCAAACCAGAAATATATACTACAAATTCTTTTCAACCTACTGTTGGCAAGCTAACAGATAAAAGGCATTACCAAGCATTCAACTGCTAAAGAAGTCAGGAAAAGAGGTTCAAAAGAAAAAGAACAGAACAAGGAATAGAAAACAGTTACCAACCTGGTAGAGATTCATCTAACAATGCCAACAATCACTTTACATGTGAATGGCCTAAATACACCAACCAAAAACACCCAGGAATTTTCAGAATGGATTTAAGAAAAAAAAAGGAAGAAAAGAAAACCAAGAACCACAAGAAACCCATGTCACAGTCACACAAAGGAAAAGGAAAGGGATGTAGCTCAGTGGCAGAGTGCTTGCCTAGTATACCCAACTCCCTGACTTCAATTGCTCACACCACAAAAAATTCCACCAGCAAACAGGATCCACCAACATATAAAAGAAATTATACCTCATGAGCAAGTGGACTTGCTCCAAGTATGTAACAATGGTCCAGCATTAGAAAATTCATCAATATAGAAGTGGGGGGGGGATCACAAAATAACTCCAATTGATACACAAAGCATTTGACAAAAATGGAACACCCATTCACGATTAAAGGAAAAAAAAATAGCAAATGAGGAATCAAGAACTTGTCTAACTTGATAATATCATTTACATTCTCGCCCCAAATCCCTACAATTAACATCATAGTTAAGGAGAAACTCAACACTTTCCTGATAACCAGGAACAAGGTACAGACAACTTCTCCTATCACTCCTATTCAACATCACACTGAAAGATCCAGCTAATATGCTAAGACGAAAAAAGGAAACAGAAGGTATACAGCGAGAGAAGGAAATAAAATTTGTTCAAAGATGACATGCTTTTCTTTAGAAAAATAAAGGAAAGAATCAAGAAAAACTTAAGGAACTAAGAAGCACAGCAGAGCTGCAGGGCAGAAGAATAACACGACAACTGCTTTCCAACACTCCAGCAAAGGCCGGCTGTAACTTGGGCGGGGTGGGGGGGAGGGGGCGGAGTAGACACCATTGACAAGCCAGAGAAATGCAGAAGAAAGGAAACAAACCCGAGGCAAGGCCATCCTGACTCTGCGTCTCCCAAGAAATCCCCACCTGCGACTCAGCCCCGGGCTGGGAGCTGAGGCCGGCCATCCCCGCGAGCTCCTTACCGCTGAGGCCACCGCCCCCCTCGCCTTGCCCGCAGCACCGCCCTAGGATGAAAGAGCCGCTGTTCCACTGGTTCACCCAGAGCTTCAGGGCGTCCTTCAGCAGCACCCTGTCGGGCTTTTTTCCCTTTCTTCTGGTGCCCCGCTTCACATAGCCGGAGCCAAGGCCGCTGGCCCAGCTAGCTCCGGAGGAAGCGGCGGCAGCTGCTGCGCGGAAACGCAGACCGGTGGGTGCCCAGCGCTGGCACTTCCGCAAGCGCAGCAGGAGGAGCGCATCCCGCGAACCTGCGCAGCCGCGCACCGGCCCCGCCCCACCCCGCTTACCCCGCGCAGCCCGCCCAGCCGCCCAGGCAGCGTGCGCAGCACCCCCGAGCCCCTCTCAGCCCCGCCGACTGCACAGGCTCATCCCGGATTTCCGGGTCCCAACCCCGGGCTGGGAACGGCGGGTGGTGCAGGGAGCGAGATCCCAGGCGCGGCCCACCCCCGCCACCCCCTTACCGGTGAGATGACCGATCCCCTCACCATGCTCGAGGCGCCGCTGTTGCAAGAAGTACCCGCTGCTCCTCTGGGCCACCCAGAGCTTCAGGGTTCTTCACCAGCACCTCCTCGGGCTTGAGTCACATCCCGGGAGATCCGGCTGCACTGTGGGGAGTCCCTTCGCATCGCCCCGCCACCAGCAGCACCAGGGCCAGTTCCATGGGCAGGAAACGGCTGCAGCAGTAGCGTGGGAACCACACACTTGCAGGTGCCCAGCGCTCACAGTTGGGGGAGCGCAGTGGGAGGAGCTCGCCCTGCGCAGCCCGCGCAACGGCATGCCTTCCCGCCACTGTCCCGCCCAGCCTCGCCGCGGCTCCGCCCCAGGCCGCCCCTACCTCGCCGACTCCCGCTGCGCCTTGGGGGGCGGGTTTCTGCATCCCAGCGGCCTGACTCATGGTTCCCAAATGGAGTAAGGAGGTCCCATCCCGCTGCCAGGTCCCCACCCTCCCATGCCCGCACAAATCGCAGGGAGCGCTGGGCAGTAGTGCGGCTCCAACCCCGGAGTGGCGGCTCCTGGGAAAGAGCTCAGGGTGGCAGGAGCTGCCCCCACACGCCTCATTCCAAGAGGTGGAGGAAGGACCTGGGGAAGAGAACTTTTGCTCTCCAAGCTGCGGGTTGACCAGCACACAGCCCATTATCTCAGGAAGGACAGAATACACTAATGGAAACTAGTAAATCAAGTGTGTTTGGGTTTTAAAGAACATTTTGGTGATCTCCCAAAAATAGCATGAAAAATAAAAACAATTATGTTCGGACTTGTTAGCACACTTTATTAAAGATTTATTTTAATTCACACATCATACTTTTCCATATTTATGGGGCACTGAATGAGATTCCACTACATTTATACGATGGGTAACTAGCCTATCAGGATAACTGGCATATCCATCACCTCAAACATCATTTCTTTGAGGGCACATTTGGGAAGCACTCCCAAGTGAACCACCTGAGCTGCAGGAAAGGCGCTCCTGAACATCTCCTCATATTCCTGAATGTGCTTCTGATGCAATCCATACACATTCACCCATACTTTCAATATTATTCAGTTTTATCTGTCAAATATTCAATAGGAAAGACGCATGGAAAGACAGGAATTTGAAACTTAGTTGGGAGGGGATGGGAAGAGGAGCATGGGGTAGTAAAGTCTGACTCCTTTCTTCCCACCCTGCAGTCTCCTGCCCATGTCTCCCATTACTCAAGTCTGGCAGAAGCTCATGGGAGGTCAGGATGCTCCAGGATGCAGTTTTCAGAGGTCAGCCTTCCAGCACAGAGCAAGGTGGAGAGTGTTGGAGAGGGTAGCTGGAGCAGGGGATGGAGAGCATCTAGCACAGGAGCTGACAGCTTCCTGTTGTCACTCCTTTGTGTGGGCTCACCAACCCTTGATGGTATAATTGCATTTTGTCCCCCAAAATCCATGTGTGGAAGTCCTAAACCCCAGTTCCTCAGAATGTGACCTAATGGAAATAGAGTCATTACAGATGTAATTAGTTGAAAATGAGGTTATTAGGGTGGGTTTTAATTCCATATGATAGGCGTTCTTACAAAATGAGACATTTGAACAGCCAGACCTACAGGGAGAATACCACGCACATATTGGAGATATGGCCAAGAGGTGCCAGAAGCTAAGAGAAAGGGCTGGAGCAGTTCTTGCCTAGCACCCTCACAAGGAACCAACCTGGATCTCAGACGTCCAGCCTGTTCCAATGCTGCTTCTGTGTTGAAAACTCCCGGTTTGTGGGACGTTGATAGGGCTGTCCTAGCAAAAGAATAAAGATGCTTCCTGAATCCTGCTCACAGCTGTTCAGCAGCACATCAGTACCAACATTCAGAGAAAGATTCTGTTTGCTGACCAGCACTGGCTGATAGCAAGAGGGACCACAGTTCTTCAATGTAGTGTTCTGGCTGGGTTTTGCACGTATCTGTGCCGGTGTAGGGAACAGAAGGAATGCTAGTAGCCCATGCCATTTTGCAGCAGCAGGAGGACCCTGTTAGCACTGATGGTAGGAGGAGCAGTGGACGGAGGACGAGGCCTCAGGGTCCCTGCTGCTGTTCAGCGTGATCTCTGTGGCAACAGTGAGCATCACATAAGATTGTGGATTTAGATGGCTGTTCCCGTGTGCTGTGGAAGTGTTAAGGAGAAACAAGTGAACATGAACTATTCTCATGTGAAGCTCACCAAATGGCAAAATTCAAAGAATCCCTTGTCTTCATAATCGCAGGACACAAAAGGTCTTCTTCAGATCCTACAGAAAATCATTGCAAGGGGGACATGCTGAACCTCAATAGTTCCTCTACAAAGATGGGGACCCTGATGGGAAAGAAGTAGGACTTTAGATTTGTGAAGTGACCATTTGGTCAGATGCAGACAAACCTGGACTGCCAAATCTCAGCTTCCTTTGCCTACATGGTAGCTTCTCCTTTCACTGGAGGAATTTTCCTTTATTACAGGAAACCCTCATGTGGCTTCACCAGGGACTTTGTGTGAATGCCTGTTCTCCAGACCTTCCCCAGATGCACCTCACTGACTCCAGGAGCAGCATAAGAGAACTCCCAGCAGAGCCCAGCAGCTGGATTGAAGGTAGCCAGGGGATGGGGAAGGAGAAATAGATCATATCCTGAGCCACTTGTATCTTGCCCACTTATATATATTGGGAATCAGCTGAGGATCAGGTAGGGGAGTGAATTCTAGAGTGTTCCACCAAGAAGGGTGAAGTGTAAGATTGGATTTAGTGATATTTACAAATATGCATACATTCACCTGGTATCCATGATTTAATATATTACATATTGGAGTGATAAAAATATTTTGGAAAATGTGGTATGAATATACTGTGAGTACACTGAAAACCACTCAACCCTTTAAAATCTACTTGGAGAAAGCTGATAGTTTTGCAAATGTTTATTGTCCATAGCAATACCTCGGACCCCTATAGATACCCCTGTTATGATTAGAAGATTAACATTCTTGAATTACTATGATTGTATATGTAAAATTTATGTACATTATAAAACAATGTTTCAGAACTGAAATAAGTATTATAAGAAATTTCTTCTAATATTCATATTTATGCCTATATATCTATTTTTCATATTTTCCTTTGAATTCATCTGCACATATTACTGGTTTCCTTAGCAATGAAGAACTTGAGAAAATCTCACCCATGTTAGCTTCTTTGTTTTTTCTTTTCTTTTTTTTTTTTTTTTCAGTGCTGGGGACCAAACCCAGAGCCTTGTGCTTACAAGGCAAGCACTCTACTGACTGAGCTATCTCCACAGCCCCCATGTTTGCTTTGTATTTAATGACAGCTATACTTTCAACCCTTTGAAAATCACACCTAAACAGTTATAAGGGGCACAGGGTTACCAGGATGCTGAAATTTTTTCATTGCAGTTGGCAGATGGAAAAAGGAGAGAGAAGTCTAAAGGAAAGGACCTTCAAAGATACTTTCCCCCTCCTACCCTGGACACAAATGCTCCACTGAACTTATACCCTGTGGCAAGAAAAGATCAGAGTCCCTCAGCCTGGAGCCCTTGGTGAAGCACATCTGGAGAGGCAGGCATGGTTAGGACATGTCTGTCCCTGTGGCCATTTGAGAAACATCACAGGGGCAAGGGACACAGCATGCTGACTTTGCGGTGATGAGCAGTCAGAGATGAAAGCACGTCACCATTCAAAACTTCACAACCATGGCACATGCTTGCAATCACATCTATTCTGGAGGCTGAAGCTGGAGTATCGTACATTCAAGGCCAGCCTCAGCAACTCAGTGAGACCCTATATCAAAATAAATATTAAAAAGTGGGATCCAAGATGGCGGCCTAGAGGGTGACTGCACCCCCAGTTGCTCCAGAAACCAGGAGTTAAGAAGGGGAGGCATTGAGAGACCCGGACTGAAATAGAGCCACGGGTGAGTCTGCCCACTGGGTAAAGCTCGGCCCGGGTGGCAGGCCCAGATAGAGGTGGCTTATCGGAGCCGGGCAGGGCAGCTAGAGTCTTCCACATGCAGTCCTGCGCACTCCGGCGGTGGGCCCTGCCCACTCAGCCAACTTCTCCAGGTTCCTGGAGCTGGCCCGCTAGTGAGAGCCTTTCTGACCAGAACAAGCTCCAAGTCCCGGAGCCAGCGCAGCACAGCATACTCTGGCATGCAAGCAGCTTCAGGGACCAGGATAGGGCAGCCAGAGACTTCCCCAAGTAGCCTGGACCCCTGTGGTGCGAGGTGCCTTTCAAGGCTAGCTTCTCAGACCAGACCGCCCAGTGAGAGGTTTTCTACATAGAACCAGCCACAAGCCCCCAAACCAACGGAGAGCTTCGATCCGCAAGCAGCCTCTGGGATCAGGGCAGGGCAGCCAGAGACCTCTTCAGGCGGCTCTGCCCACTCCGGCCGCAGGCTCTCTTCATGGGGCGATCCAAGATGGCGGCCTAGAGGGTGACTGCACCCCCAGTCTCTCCAGAACCCAGGAGTTAAGAAGGGGAGGCATTGAGAGACTCGGACTGAAATAGAGCCACAGGTGAGTCTGCACACTGGGTAAAGATCGGCCCAGGTGGCAGGCCCAGATAGAGGTGGCTTATCAGAGCCGGGCAGGGCAGCTAGAGTCTTCCCAAGGTAGCCTTCCACACTCCGGCAGTGGGCTCCTCCCACATGGCCAGCTGCACGGTGCAGGCCCACAGTGAGAGCCTTTCCACACAGAGCCAGCTCCAAACCGTGGAACCAGTAGGGGGCTAGGGGCAGTTTTCTTTGGATGCGCTGCATTATCAGATTCCTCCAAGACATCAGGCTACTGAAGGCTGGGAGGTGATACACTGGAAATCTACCGGGACACTATAAGCCAATAGCGGAAAACTGCAATATCTCAGGGTCCCACTGACAGCTGACCAATATGAGAAAACAAGGGAAGAAAATGTCCCAAACAAACCTAGATACTACATCAATAAAACCCAATGACAGCACAGCAGAAGAAATGTCAGAAAGGGAGTTCAGAATGTACGTAATTAAAATGATCAGGGAAGCTAAAGAGGAGATGAACGAGCAAATGCAGGCATTGAAGGAGGAGATGAAAGAGCAAATGCAGGCATTAAATGATTGCACCAATCAACAGTTAAAAGACCAAATACGGGAAGCAAGAGATCATTTCAATAAAGAGATAGAGATACTGAAAAAAAAAAAACAAACTGAAATACTTGAAATGAAGGAAGCAATAAACCAAGTTAAAAACTCCATAGAAAGCATAACCAATAGGACAGAACACCTGGAAGACAGAACCTCAGACATTGAAGACAAATTATTTAATCTTGAAAACAAAGTTGGCCAAACAGAAAAGATGGTAAGAAATCATGAACAGAATCTACAAGAATTATGGGATATCATGCAAAGGCCAAATTTGAGAATTATTGGGATTGAGGAAGGCTTAGAGAAACAAACCAAAGGAATGAACAATCTATTCAATGAAATAATATCAGAAAATTTCCCAAATCTGAAGAATGAAATGGAAAACCAAGTCCAAGAGGCTTATAGAACTCCAAACATACAAAATTACAACAGACCCACACCAAGGCACATTATTATGAAAATAATAACATACAAAATAAAGACAGAATTTTAAAGGCTGTGAGAGAAAAGAATCAAATTACATTCAGAGGGAAACCAATAAGAATATCAGCAGATTTTTCAATCCAGACCCTAAAAGCTAGAAGGGCCTGGAACAACATATACCAAGCCCTGAAAGAAAACGGATGCCAACCAAGAATCTTATACCCAGCAAAACTTACCTTCAAATTTGACGATGAAATAAGATCCTTCCATGATAAACAAAAGCTAAAGGAATTTACAAAAAGAAAGCCAGCATTACAGAACATTCTCAGCAAAATATTCCATGAGGAAGAGATGAAAAACAACGATGCAAATCAGCAACAGGAGGCGCTAGCCTAAAGGAATAGCCAAATAAAGGAGAAACCAAATCACGTCAAAAACAAATATGAGTCAATTGACTGGGAATACAAATCATATCACAATAATAACCCTGAATGTTAATGGCCTGAATTCATCAATCAAAAGACACAGACTGGCAGATTGGATTAAAAAGAAAAATCCAACAATATGCTGCCTGCAAGAGACTCATCTCATAGAAAGAGACACCCATAGACTAAAGGTGAAAGGATGGGGAAAAACATACCATGCACACGGACACAGCAAAAAAGCTGGAGTGTCCATCCTCATTTCAGATAATGTGGACTTCAAACCAAAACTAGTCAGAAGGGATAAAGAAGGACATTACATGCTGCTTAAGGGAAGCATAAATCAGCAAGACATAACAATCATAAATATCTATGCCCCGAACATTGGCTCATCCACGTACATCAAACAAATCCTTCTCAATTCCAGAAATCAAATAGACCACAACACAATAATACTAGGCGATTTTAACACACCTCTCTCACCACTGGATAGATCGTCCAAACAAAAATTGAATAAAGAAACTATAGATCTCAACAACACAATCAACAATTTAGACTTAACAGACATATATTGAATATACCATCCAACAAAGAATGAATACACTTTCTTCTCAGCAGCACATGGATCCTTCTCTAAAATAGACCATATTTTATGCCACAAAGCTACTGTTAGCAAATACAAGAAGATAGAGATACTACCTTGTACTCTATCAGATCATAATGGATTGAAATTAGAAATAAATGACAGAATAAAAAACAGAAACTTCTCCAATACCTGGAGATTAAATAATACACTATTATATGATGAATGGATAACAGAAGACATCAGGAGGGAAATAAAAAAATTCTTAGAAGTAAACGAGAACAAAGATACATCATATCAAAATCTCTGGGACACTATGAAAGCAGTAGTTAGAGGAAGATTTATTTCATGGGGCGCATTCAAAAAAAGAAGTAGAAATCAACAAATAAACGACTTAACACTACAGCTCAAAGCGCTAGAAAAAGAAGAGCAGACCAATACCAAAAGTAGTAGAAGACAGGAAATACTTAAAATCAGAGCCGAAATCGACGAAATCGAAACAACAGAAACAATTGGAAAAATTAACAAAATAAATAGTTGGTTCTTTGAAAAAATAAATAAAATTGATAAACCCTTAGCCACACTAACAAAGAGAAAGAGGGAGAAAACTCAAATTACTAAAATTTGGAATGAACAAGGAAACATCACAACAGACACGAGTGAAATACAAAACATAATTAGAAGCTATTTCAAAAATTTATACTCCAACAAAACAGAAAACCTCGAAGACATCAACAAATTTCTAGAGACACATGAATTACGTAAACTGAACAAGGAGGACATACACAACTTAAATAAACCAATTTCAAGCAATGAAATAGAAGAGGTCATCAAAAGCCTACCAACAAAGAAAAGTCCAGGACCAGATGGGTTCTCAGCCGAGTTCTACAAAACATTTAAAGAAGAGCTCATTCCAATACTCCTCAAAGTATTCCATGAAATAGAAGAGGAGGGAACCCTCCCAAACTCGTTCTATGAAGCCAATATCACCCTGATACCTAAACCAGACAGAGACACATCGAGGAAAGAAAATTTCAGACCAATATCCTTAATGAACATCGACGCAAAAATTCTCAACAAAATTTTAGCAAATCGCATACAAAAACATATTAAAAAGATAGTGCACCATGATCAAGTGGGTTTCATCCCAGGGATGCAAGGTTGGTTCAACATTCGGAAATCAATAAATGTCATTCACCATATCAACAGACTTAAAGTTATGAATCACATGATTATTTTGATAGATGCAGAAAAAGCATTCGATAAAATACAGCATCCCTTCATGCTCAAAACACTAGAAAAAATTGGGGTAGTGGGAACATTCCTTAACATTATAAAGGCCATCTACGCTAAGCCCATGGCTAATATTCTAAATGGTGAAAAATTGAAAGTGTTCCCCCTAAAAACTGGAACAAGGCAGGGATGCCCTCTTTCACCACTTCTATTCAACATCGTCCTTGAGACTCTAGGCAGAGCAATCAGACAAACCAAAGAAATGAAAGGGATACGAATAGGAAAAGAAGAACTCAAACTATCCCTGTTCGCTGATGACATGATTATATATTTAGAGGAACCTGGAAATTCCACCAGAAAACTTTTAGATCTCATAAGTGAATTCAGTAAAGTAGCAGGTTACAAGATCAATGCTTATAAATCCAATGCATTTTTATACATAAGTGATGAATCTTCAGAAAGAGAAATTAGGAAAACTACCCCATTCACAATAGCATCGAAAAAATAAAATATTTGGGAATCAATCTCACAAAAGAGGTGAAAGACCTCTACAATGAGAACTACAGAACACTAAAGAAAGAAATTAAAGAAAACCTTAGAAGATGGAAAGATCTCCCATGTTCCTGGATAGGCAGAATTAATATTGTCAAAATGTCTATACTACCTAAAGTGCTATACAGATTCAATGCAATTCCAATTAAAATCCCAATGATGTACCTTGCAGAAATAGAGCAAGCAATTATGAAATTCATCTGGAAGAATAAAAAACCTAGAATAGCTAAAGCAATCCTCAGTAGCAAGAGTTAAGCAGGGGGTATTGCAATACCAGATCTTCAACTCTACTACAAAGCAAAAGTAACAAAAATGGAATGGTATTGGTACCAAAATAGACAGGTAGATCAATGGTACAGAATAGAGGACATGGACACAAACTCAAATAAATACAATTTTCTCATACTAGACAAAGGTTCCAAAAATATGCAATGGAGAAAAGATAGCCTGTTCAACAAATGGTGCTGGGAAAATTGGAAAACCATATGCAATAGAATGAAATTAAACCCCTATTTCTCACCCTACACAAATCTCAACTCAAAATGATCAAGGACCTCGGAATCAGACCAGAGACCCTGCATCTTATAAAAGAAAAAGTAGGTCCAAATCTTCAACTTGTTGGCTTAGGATCAGACTTCCTTAACAGGACTCCCATAGCACAAGAAATAAAAGCAAGAATCAACAACTGGGATAGATTCAAACTAAAAAGCTTTCTCTCAGCAAAGGAAACTATCAGAAATGTGAAGAGAGAGCCTACAGAGTGGGAGAATATCTTTGCCAACCATACCTCAGATAGAGCGCTAATTTCCAGAATCTATAAAGAACACAAAAACTCTACACGAAGAATACAAATAATCCAATCAACAAATGGGCTAAGGAAATGAACAGACACTTCACAGAAGAAGATGTACAAGTAATCAACAGATATATGAAAAAATGTTTAACATCCCTAGTTATAAGGGAAATGCAAATCAAAACTACCCTAAGATTTCATCTCACCCCAATTAGAATGGCGATTATCAAGAACACAAGCAACAACAGGTGTTGGCAAGGATGTGGTGAAAAAGGAACACTCATACATTGCTGGTGGGGTTGCAAATTAGTGCAGCCACTCTGGAAAGCAGTGTGGAGATTCCTCAGAAAGCTTGGAATGGAAACACCATTTGACCCAGCTATCCCACTCCTTGGCCTATACCCAAAGGATTTAAAATCAGCATATTACAGAGATACAGCCACATCAATGTTCATTGCTGCTCAATTCACCATAGCCAGATTGTGGAACCAACCTAGATGCCCTTCAGTTGATGAATGGATAAAGAAACTGTGGCATATATATACAATGGAATATTACTCCACAATGAAGAATGATAAAATTATGGCATTTGTAAGCAAATGGACGAAATTGGAGAATATCATGCTAAGTGAGATAAGCCAATCTCAAAAAACTAAAAGACGAATGATCTCACTGATAAGCGGATGAGGACATATAATGGGGGGTGGGAGGGGTTAGCATTAGGTTTAGGGTTAGGTTTAGGGTTAGGGATAAGGAGAGCGGTAAGAATGAAGGAAAGAAGGACTGTATAGAGGGAAAAGAGGGGTGGGAGGGGTGGGGAGGAAGAAAAAAAATAAACATCATTGCCCTATGTAAACGTATGTACACAAATGGTATGCCTTGACTCTATGTACAATAGAGAAACAACATGTATCCCATTTGTATACAATAAAAAAAATTAAAAAGTGTTGGGGGATGTAACCCAGTGGTAAAGAACTGGTCTAACATGTGCAAGGGCCTGGGTTCAATCCTCAGCACCACAGAAGAAAACAAAACAGAACTTTATAACCCCCATGGATTTCTGGGACCATGAACTGGGCTGGTGAGGACTAGCTGAAATGACCATGGGTTGGT